>NC_067476.1:131473999-131563999 GCF_947179515.1 Apodemus sylvaticus | reverse complement strand
CCCTCTTCCTTCCCCGTTCTCCCATCTACCCCTTCCCACTTCCATGTTCTGGTTTTGCCCTATACTGCTACACTGAGTCTTTCCATAACCAGGGACCACTCCTCCATTCTTCTTGTACCTCATTTGATGTGTTGATTATGTTTTGGGTATTCCAATTTTCTAGGCTAATATCCCCTTATTAGTGAGTGCATACCATTATTGATCTTTTGAGACTGGGTTACCTCACTTAGTATGATGTTCTCCAGCTCCATCCATTTGTCTAAGAATTTCATGAATTCATTGTTTCTAATGGCTGAATAGTACTCCATTGTGTATATACACCACATTTTTTGTATCCATTCCTCCGTTGAGGGATATCTGGGTTCTTTCCAGCTTCTGGCTATTATAAATAGGGCTGCTATGAACATAGTGGAGCACATATCCTTATTACATGCTGGGGAATCCCCTGGGTATATGCCTAGGAGTGGTATAGCAGGATCCTCTGGAAGTGATGTGCCCAGTTTCCTGAGGAACCGCCAGACTGATTTCCAGAGGGGTTGTACCAATTTGCAACCCCACCAGCAGTGGAGGAGTGTTCCTCTTTCTCCACATCCTTGCCAACACCTGCTGTCTCCTGAGTTTCTAATCTTAGCCATTCTTACTGGTGTAAGGTGAAATCTCTGGGTTGTTTTGATTTGCATTTCCCTAATGACTAATGATGTTGAGCATTTTTTAAGATGCTTCTCAGCCATCCAAAGTTCTTCAGGTGAAAATTCTTTGTTTAGCTCTGTACCCCATTTTTTAATAGGGTTATTTGGTTTTCTGGGGTCTAACTTCTTGAGTTCTTTGTATATATTGGATATTAACCCTCTATCCTTATCTCCTTGTACTAAGCTAAACTCCAAATGGATCAAGGACCTCCACATAAAGTCAGACACTCTGAAGCTAATAGAAAAGAAACTGGGCAAGACCCTTGAGGACACTGGTACAGGGGGAAAGTTCCTGAACAGAACATCAATAGCTTATGCTCTAAGATCAAGAAATGACAAATGGGACCTCATAAAATTACAAAGTTTCTGTAAGGCAAAGGACACCATCAAAAGGACAAATCAGCAACCAATAATTTGGGAAAAGATCTTCACAGATGGCTATTAAAACTAAGGACAGCATGATAAATCAGCTCTGGATTTATAACATTCCAACTCTCTATGATCAGGAAGCTAATTAGTCAATAGGCCCTGTTGATTCTTTAGTACAGGAGTGGCTTCCTTTTAGAAGTGCCGAGTGTGGCTGATACGCCCATACTTGAATTATTATCATTATTTCTGAATGTATGCTTTGGGGATTTATTTAAAATCTATTAATCTAAGTTACAGATATGATGCTAATTTTCATTCTTTAACGATTCAGTGTTTTTTATGATTATTTTTAACTTTTTTATTAATTTAATTTTTGTGTGTACACATGTATGTATGTTCACATGCTGCAGTGCACATGTGGAGATCAGAGAACAGCTAGTGGGGATCAGTATTTTGCATCCATCATGTGGGTCTTGGAATTAAACTCAGAATACAGCATTGATAGACGACTTCAATTTACTGAACCATCTTTCCAGCTCCCGTTATCATTATAACTGATGAACATTAGCATAAATCATGTACTATAAAATATAACATTTAATATTGTTTCTAACTATAGACAGTATAATTTTTGACACATGATTCAATAATGCTTTTCATAGCAGGAAAGTAGTGGTTTGTAATTTGTCTCAGTTAGGTTTTCTCAACTTGATACAACTTATAGTCACTTGGGAAGAGGGAACTTCAATTTAAGAATTGCCTCCATCAGATTAGCATGTGGACCTAATCATTGATAGGGGAGGATCCAACCCACTGTGGGTACCACTCCTGGCTAGGTGGTCCCAAGTTGTATAAAATAGCAAGCTGGTCAATCCATGGAAAGCAAGCCAGGAAAAATCATTTCTGCATGGATCTCAGCTTCTGTTGCCACCTTGGTCTTCCTGGCTAATAGACTTATATTCTGTAAGCCAAATAAATCCTTTCCTTCCCCAAGTTGTTCTTGCTCAGAGCTTTATTATAGCATAAGGAAAGCAATTTGCAAGAGTCCTAACAGGAATTGTGAGACTCCTTAATGTAAAAGAGAGCCTCTGTTTTTTCTAATATTTTGGGGACACAGTAGGTGTAGAATGGTAGGGAGCTGATCAGGTGCTAGGCAGGAAGAAAGGTAAGAAATGAGACACTATTACTTGAGAAAAGCATGACTGTCTCTTCCCAACCCACTTCCTTGTCCTTCCTCCCAGTCACCATTGAGAAGTCTACCTTGCCTACTCCATTGTTTTCTCTCTCTGACTTCAGAAATACTGTTTTTGAGTTTCCTTTTGTTGCTGAGAATAGTTTTAGCTATCCTGGGTTTTTTGTTATTCCAGATGAATTTGATAATTGCTCTTTCTAACTCTGTGAAGAATTGAGTTGGGATTTTGATGGTTATTGCATTGAATCTGTATATTAGTTTTGGCAAAATGGCCATTTTAACTATATTGATCCTGCCGATCCATGAGCATGGGAGGTTTTCCCATTTTTTGAGGTCTTCTTCCATTTCCTTCTTCAGAGTCTTGAAGTTCTTGTCATACAGATCTTTCACATGTTTGGTAAGAGTCACCCCAAGATACTTTATACTGTTTGTGGCTATTGTGAAGGGGGTCATTTCCCTAATTTCTTTCTCAGTCTGCTTATCCTTTGAGTATAGGAAGGCCACTGATTTGCTTGAGTTGATTTTATAACCTGCCACTTTGCTGAAGTTGTTTATCAGCTGTAGGAGTTCTCTAGTGGAGTTTTTTGGGTCACTTAGGTACACTATCATGTCATCTGCAAATAATGATATTTTTACTTCTTCCTTTCCAATTTGTATCCCTTTGACCTCCTTATGTTGTCGAATTGCCCGAGCTAGTACCTCAAGTACAATATTGAAAAGATAAGGAGAAAGGGGGCAGCCCTGTCTAGTCCCTGATTTTAGAGGGATTGCTTCAAGTTTCTCTCCATTTAGTTTGATGCTGGCTACCGGTTTGCTGTATATTGCTTTAACGATGTTTAGGTATGGGCCTTGAATTCCTGTTCTTTCCAAGACTTTAAGCATGAAAGGATGCTGAATTTTGTCAAATGCTTTTTCAGCATCCAATAAAATGACCATGTGGTTTTCTTCTTTGAGTTTGTTTGTGTAGTGGATTGCATTGATGGATTTCTGTATATTGAAACAACCCTGCATCCCTGGGATAAAGCCTACTTGATCATGGGAGTTTCCTTTTGAGCACTTTTAAAATTCTTTTGTCAATGAGACAAGGATCCTATAAAAGGGACTCCTCAAATGCAGTATGCCTGATAGTTCTGGTAAGTGGATAATAACAAGCTTGGGGGGCATTGAGGATGGACCCCTCCCTCATAATCAACTGCTTGTAAAGCCAGAAATGGAAGATCTAGAATGCTGATGATTAGTCAGAGGAATAAGACCTGAGTTAGGTCTTGGGTGATTGTTAGTCCTCACAATAGTCATTCATTACTTATTTTTATGTTTGACCCAACAGCATTGTAACTCAGCTACAATCATTTAATTTTCTTAGAAATTATTTTTAAGATGAGAGCTTACTATGTATCTGTGGCTGGCCTGGAACTTTCTGTGTTGACCAGTATGGCCTCCATCTCATAGAGAGCCATTTGCATATTCTTCTCCCAATTCCTGGGATTAAGGTATGAACCATAATTCCAAGATAAGTGCAACCTTTGGAGAATATACTAGCATCTTGAAACTGAAGCACTAAAATATGATATTTAGAGTGATCTGAACTCATACTTTCAGGCTGCTATGGTCATTCATATTTGGGTTTAGAAGATACTATCTTTTATTCCCTTTAAGGTGACACCTTGCTTTTGCACTAACAACTCTGACACTAAACATGCATCACTAAGGACAATCCACTTTGACAAGAGGAGTCACCCCGATTGGTAGGAGATCCCAGCATGGGCTCTTTGTGTCCAGGTGTCCAGTGTCACATCCTCACATGTATGTTGGGGAATTCTTTTAGGGGCTATGACTATCCTTAGTTTTGTTGATGGCAAGTAGTTTATTCAGAGCTGCTTTTTGCATTTGGCTAGGATCTTTTGTTTCCAGAGGACCCAGCTTAAGCATCCCATTTTGATTGTTTTTCAAGGGACTTGGTTTCTCAGAGTGTTTGGCTTGTTTTTGTCTGTTTTCAAGATGTTGGATTATCTTGCTAGCATTTGCCCATTTTCTCTGCCACTCTCCTAATTCAGCATCTTCCTCTGATCTCCCTGCTTATGACAACCATGTCACTCTTAGTCTAGGTGATCTGTGAGTGCCTGACCATAGGGATGCTGAAGATAAGACTTACCTGTTCTCTTCTGCCTAACAGGGTAAATTAAAGGTATTAGGGAGAACAACTCAGGCTGTGTCATAGCATCATAGGAAATCCTGAAATTGTCCACTGCTCCTTTGTTAGAAGGAATTTCAAGACCTCAAGGTTTCTTCTGGATCAACCTGTCCTTGCTGATTCATGAATGATGCTTGCAAGTGGATGGAACTGCCCTGCTGATTCATGTGAACTGAACTGCTAATATCGTGACAATGCAGATTGGACTTGCACTAAAGAACTATTTGTAAACAGGTCCAGATCCTCATTTGTCTTATTAACCTTTTCTTCCCACTACCCTTGGTGGGTAGGGAGCTAGAAGAGAGGTTGATGTGTTCATGAACCCTTATTAAAAGTAGGTTTTGAAAAATCTAAAAGAGAAAGAGAGAGAGGAAGAGAGAGAGACAGAGGAAAAGAGAGAGGGAGGGAGGGAGGAAGGAAGAAAGGAAAGAAGGAAGGAAGGAAGGAAGGAAGGAAGGAAGGAAAGAAGGAAAGAAGGAAAGAAGGAAAAAAGAAAGAATAAAAGATAATCACCAAGTACCTTGAACTACGAGCATTGGGGTTAAGTCTGAGACACAAACCCAAGAATTAGAGCCAAAGTAGCAAATAAATCTAATTTTCCATGGATCCTATTAGCTAGCATATAAAAGCTTAGAAGAGGAAATGGAAGTATTCAGTAAAGGTGGAGATGTTTGAAGGAAAGCTACCATTTGGTACTCCAGCTGGTTTTAGATTTGATAATTGCCATTAACTGAACATAACTTATTTAGAACAACGGGCAAATCTAACTAAAGATAATTTGTCTTTCTATTTCCATTAATGGGAAACATTTGATTGGGTTCTTTTTTCATGCTAAACTTGAAATCCTAGGCAAAAGAACTAAAAACCATAGACTGTCATCATATTTCAAATTAAATTTTAAAACAGAGATGGTGGAAGAGATGACGATGGTCAGTGAGAAGGCTTAGTGGATAGAGGTGATTGCTGCTAAGCCCAGTGACCTGCTTCTATCCCTCAAACCTACAAGATGGAAGGAGTAAATGGACTCCTATAAGATGACCTTGCATGCCCCTTCCCTTACTCCCAAATAAATAAATGCAATAAAAATAATATCCAAAAGGAAATAATGGAAGTTACTAATTTACCTAAAAATAAGGCTGTTAAATACCACATCAAAATTAGAAAGATGCTAACAAATAGAAAATTGATTTTTTTTACATATTTTTATGAGTACAAATGCCTGGGTAAAGGACCAGAAAAAGGTGTCAGAGTCCCCGGAACCACAGTTAGAGATTATTGTGAACTGTTGTGTGAGTGCAGAGAATCAAACCTGGGTCTTCTGGAAGAGTAAACAGTGTATTTACCCATCTTTCCAACTTCAGGAAAATAATTTTAAAATTAGAGGTGTGTCAGAACTAAAGATCAATTTGGAAAAAATCTAACTGTTCTCAGTCCTCACTCTTCTATCTTTTTCTGATCTTGGCTTTTCCTCTTTATTGTCTCTAATAGAACAAAATTCTGCATCAAAGGAAAAGATTGTTCTAGTCTGTTTTAAGATAAAAGTTTGAGGAAGAGGACCCATACTGTTGCCCCTCCCCCTCAGACAAAAATAGGGTTGAAAACTTCAACTTTGGTATTTTCTGAGTCATATTTGGGCTCTCTGAGATAAAGGTCCCGTATTGCCAACCTTTCTTTAGCATCAGGGAAAAAACCATTAAATCACTATATAGCCTACAAAACAGATCATAATCAAAAATTTCCATTTGCAAAAGCATCTTTCTCTCTGCTAATTAGTTCTTTAAACAGGAAAGCTAACAGCCCACGTGTATGTAAAAAGCACCATGTCTCTATCTTTGCTGTCACTAAGTCTTCCTTATGCCCCAAAGATGTAAGGAAGACACTTCCTAACAGTACCTTCTGATTTAATGTAGCTGTGGCACACATGCTTTGGAGAATTATTTTCAGGCAACATTAATGTGCCATTTTGTACCTAAAACAACTCAAGACAAAAATCCAGTCTACTCCTAGAATTGTGGGAAATAAACAACTATCTAAATCTGCGGCCACCTCACTTCTATATGTTTGTTTCTAAGGTTTCACATGCACCCCATTCCTGCTCATCTGCCCACACCATCATAGCTGCCTTTCGCCCTTGCAACCACCTCCCTAAAATAACACACACACACACACACACACACACACACACACACACTAAAGCCTAGAAAACATCTCATTGTGGAAGAAGCTATAGTATGTTATAGTGTGTCCCACAGTATATCCTTCTGTCCCAATGTCTTTGCTTACAAATGCTCACTCCAGTAAGTCCTTGATCTGGTTCAGGATCCATCTCTGGTTACTGTGACACCATAAGTACTATATTCTCACTAGGAGTTCTCCCAATTATCCTGTTGTTGGCTTGTGTCATAGAGATTCTGCAGCTTTGGATCAGCAGGGCTGACCCTTTCATGCATCCCAACTTTGGATCTGGGTCTGGGTGCTAGCTGAGGTGGTCAGCATGCCAGCTCTCCCCTTATCCACACCACCAGGGTGAGCTCTCCAGCACTGCTCCAGCTAGAGCACACAATGCTGCCATTAGCAAGAGATAGTTAGATCTTCTGCTCTTCTGCTCTCTGGGCAGCTCATCTGAACTCAAACCTCCACTGTTTCCCAGTCAAGGTGCTGGGTCCACTCTGCCAAGTGCTGCGGCCTGCCAGGGGCTGGAATAACCCTTCTGCTCTCACACCCTTGAGGATGGCTAACCAGTGCCTTCACCATCAGGGCAAGCTCCATTGTCCCAGGCAATATGCAGAGCAGGATCTCTGGAGTGCTACAAAGGCCATCTCTCAGGACTACCATGGGTGACAAGTGGGGTGGTCATCACCTCTGCATCCAAACCTCCTCACAGCAGACATGTGGTAAGGTCAGATCTTCCATATTCTCACCCTCAAGCCTACTTACCTGTGCCTGTACCACCAAGGTCATCTCTTCTGGACTATCTTGCTCTCCCAAATGCTGCAGCTGGTTTGGGGCAGGGATAGCTCTCCCGAGCTCATGATGCCGTGGGTAGTTTTCTCAACTGCAGGAACTGGCAAGGAGCGGGGCAACACCTCTGTGCCCATGCTACCCCATGACAAATGAGTGTCAGGGTCAGTCTCCTACACTCATGCCCTTGGGGCTGGCTCACCCACACCCCTGCCAGCAGGGCCAGCTCCACTGTGCTGCCTGGGTGACGTACTCACCCCAGTGCTCTGCCAGTGAGAAATGGGGCCAGCTCTCTAGAGACCTGCATCCAATGAGGATAGGGAGCAGTTCTGTACAGCCTCAGGACACCCACATGGTGCCCAGTGGCTGGCTAACCAGGGATGTCTCCATGGTCTCCAGTGGTAACAAGAGTCACAGACATCACCACTAACCCCTAGTACTATCTCTATAGCCTCAGACCAAGACAGAGCCTTCAGTGTCAGCCCAGGCTGAGACCTTATCATGGCCTTGGGTGGCAGGGTACTGCTCTCCATTCTCAAGTCTCCAGTTCCATCTCTTTTCATAGCGTTCACTTCTCCTTTTCTCCCATATGTCTACGACATATTGGTACATTGTGGTAGCTCCTGCTGCAGGCTGGCCATGGGTCTAACGGTCCACCTGGTGATATTCTCTGTCCAAGCTGTATGACGTGACATGACAGCAAGCATGTGTCTATGGCACAGGAGGTCAGGTCAGTGGGAGGCATGGTGTCCGCAGGCCTCTGTCCGTCTTCCTCTTCCCTTACTACACTGCCTGGATTTGGGTTGATGCAATTCGATTTGATTTTTATGAGTCCTAGGCATAAGACAGCTTTGGCCACCAAGCCAGGCATCAAGCTAAGATGAACAAAGGACTGGCACCTGCTCTGCCTTTGACTTAGATAAGGACTGGCACCTGCTCTGCCTTTGACCACCACCATCACCAAGCTGTCTCTTTGCCCATTACTTAAAAGCTGGTGATTAGATTGTATCTAAATGCTGTTTATGGGTTTTCCCCTATTGAGTTAAAGCTTTCATATGCCAGACATTGCTTTGGCTGCAGGAAAACTTCTCTAAAATTAATTATTCTTTCTTGGAATATTCCTGCCCTCTTACATGGTAATTTTAGAACTTATTTAGTGGGCAATATTTAAATCTATTTGCAAAATTTGGCCTATTGTACAAAGTTTTCATTGTGTCTACAGTCTTCAATTTTCTAGATTGATGGTTACATGATCAAATGACAATGATTATCAAAATTGACTAAAGTACTATATTTCCGTAGTTAAAAACACTTCATTGTTTCTTCTAATTTCAAGATCTACCCCTTTTTGAAAAGCATCCATTATCTTCTCATAATAATAGGACTGGAAATCCTATAAAAATGGACAAAGGACTGTCACAGCCTGGTCCCTTATTTTGTCCCTTCTTATCAATGCTTCTTGAATTGGTGATATTTGGTATATATAGAAAATGCAATTTTATTTACAAAAATTATATTGATTTCTTCTGTTATATGACTGACTATCCACTTACTTCCTCAAATTGGATTCTGATATAATAATAATATATACTGAATATATACAAAATAACTGAACAATAAAAATTTTAGTCACAAGATACTATTAAATATAATTGATGAATAGTTTTTAAAATTAGAACCAGCTGTTCCTCAGTAACTTACAGCAATGGAATTAAACTCTCCAAAAAATTCTTTACTTCCTTCAGCTCATCTATATTTTTGAATAATTTAACTTATAAGCATAGTATTCCTATCATATACTATAAAGAGGCAGAGGAGGGGAGGGGAGGGAAAGGAAGAGCAGAAGGGAGA
Organism: Apodemus sylvaticus; assembly: GCF_947179515.1. Classification (NCBI taxonomy): domain Eukaryota; kingdom Metazoa; phylum Chordata; class Mammalia; order Rodentia; family Muridae; genus Apodemus; species Apodemus sylvaticus. Next base: position 131,554,746 of record NC_067476.1, on the reverse strand, counting down.
GGGAGATAGAGACCGAGATGGAGAGAGATATAAGACCTAGCTGTTAATGGCTTTTATTTATTTTTTATTTTTTTATTTATTTTCTATATTCTTTGTTTACATTCCAAATGATCCCCCCCTCCCCATAAGTCCCATAAGCCCTCTTCTCTCTGCCTCTTCCCCAATCAGCCCCCCTCCCACTTCTCTGTCCTGGTATTCCCCTACAATGCTGCATCAAGCCTTTCCAGGACCAGGGCCCTCTCCTTCCTTCTTCTTGGGAATCATTTGATATGTGAATGTGTCTTGGGTATTCAGAGCTTCTGGGCTAATATCCACTTATCAGTGACTGCATTCCATGTGTGTTTTTTTATGAATGGGTTACCTCACTTAGGATGATATTTTCCATTTCCAACCATTTGCCTAAGAATTTCATGAATTTGTTGTTTTTAATTGCTGAGTAGTATTCCATTGTGTTAATGGCTCTTAAACTTGATATCACCCAAGGATTTACTCCTCTGTGCTTTGCCAGCCATTTCTGTTTTCTGAAGACCACTTTCCTACCTACTCAGCCATAATTGATTCTTGGAATAAGACTCCTTAGTCATGTAGGATATAAAATAATATTTGATTTGAGCATGCATATGATGCTTGGCCAACTGAAGTTCAAAAATAGAAAAAGTGGCAGGTGTGTTAAAGGTTCTGTTAGAATATTGATTAGAATTTCAGCGGTTGTGAGGAGCTGGAATATTCAATCGAGAGCTTAATTATCCTGGGCTCTCCTTAGTCCCTCCCTGCTTCAACAGCCTTTCCTATATCATCTCTACATTTGTTTCAACATCCTTGTGATTATCAGGTAAGCCATTTTGAAATGTATTAGCAGATCCCTGGCTTTTACGAAGCCCAAAGCTAATAATGCCCTACAGCAGAGACCCCACCTCTGTTTTCTGTGACCTGCCTATGTAATGTTTCCACCAATATATTTGAAAAGTGCCTTCATTTATGATGACTTTTGTTATATAACTATAAAAATTTCACGAGATGCTGGACTCTAATATTTGAGGGATCCTAGATCTCTGTTCCGAGGTCATACATGTTTAGGTCCAGAGTAAACTCTTACTCCATTTGAAGTGAGCCATTTTTAATGTTCTTTTGTTTTAATTCTGTTGTGATAGGAAACAACTTACTTTCCCCTCCTTTTTCCCAATGGCTCTGTATTCAAAGTGGGTGTGTGTAACTAATGTAACCATCACCCGCTTGTCTAGAGCTTTTCTTCTTCAGTGGTCTTCTAAGGAATCACTACTCTGCTTACACCTCAACCCTCTTGACTGTTTTGAAGAAGGAGCAAAAATTTATCTAGAACAACATAAATCAGGTCATTTCCAGGCATGTAGGTCTATAAAACCATCTTGCCAATTTCCCATTCCAAGAAATTAGGACATAGAAATTAGTAAATGATTCATTTACAGCTTGGCCAAATGAACAGACAGGTGGGGTGTAGGGAGAGAGGAGAGTTGAAGCCCCTCTTGCTGTTCCTGTGCTTGTCTTACAGGTCCCAGGAAACCTTGGTACACAGGCTAGAAGATAAGACTTTATGTGTGAGGCAGATTAACTGGGCATTTGTTGAAGGGAAGCAAACTTGTGTCTCTGCTTGTCTTCATTCTGTTTGCTCTCTCCGAGGAGTTTTTTCCTCAGAGGCCCACTGAGAAAATATGAACATTCTCTCTTGAACATTCTTATTTTGTTTCTGCAACAGTCTCAGAGGTTTTACAAGAAGAGTGGGGCAAAAAGTTCTCAAATCTTTACTATGGAGATCAGCTTTAAGTTCAATTTTTTTTAAAAAAAATTATCATTATTGGTTATTTTATTTATTTACATTTCAAATGCTGTCCCCCTTCCTGGTTTCTCCTCCGCAAACCCCCATCCCATCCCCTCTCCCTCTGCTTCTATGACGGTGCTCCCCTACCCACCCACCCATTCTTGCCTCACTGCTCTAGCATTCCCCTAAGCTGGGACATTGAGCCTCTATAGGACCAAGGGTCTGCCCTCCCACTGATGCCATATAAGGCAATCCTCTGCTACATACGCAGCTAGAACCATGGGTCCCTCCATGTGTACGCTTTAATTGGTGGTTAGCCCCTGGGAGCTCTGGTGGTGTGTGTGTGTGTGTGTGTATGTGTGGTGGTGGTGGAGGGACAGTCCAGATAGTTGATATTGTTCTTCCTATGGGGTTGCAATCCCTTTCAGCTCCTTCAGTCCTCCCCCTAACTCTTCCATTGGGGTCCACATGCTCAGTCTGATGGTTGGCTGTGAGCATTCTTTTTTTTTTAATTGATATATTTTTTATTTACATTTCAAATGATTTCCCCTTTTCTGGGTTCCCACTCCCCGCAAGTTCCATAAGCCCTCTTCCCTCCCCCTGTTCCTTCATCTACCCCTTCCCGCTTCCCTGTTCTGGAATTCCCCTATACTCTTGCACTGAGTCTTTCCAGAACCAGGGGCCACTCCTCCATTCTTTTAGGACATCATTTAATATGTGGATTATGTCTTGGGTATTCAAAGTTTCTAGGCTAATATCCACTTATCAGTGAGTGCATACCATGATTGATCTTTTGAGACTGGGTTACCTCACTTAATATGATGTTCTCCAGCTCCATCCATTTGTCTAAGAATTTTATGAATTTATTGTTTCTAATGGCTGAATAGTACTCCATTGTGTAAATATACCACATTTTTTTTTATCCATTCCTCCATTGAAGGACACCTGGGTTCTTTCCAGCTTCCGGCTAGTACAAATATGGCTGCTATGAACATAGTGGAGCATGTGTCCTTATTGCATACTGAAGAATCCTCTGGGTATATTCCCAGGAGTGGTATAACAGGGTCCTCAGGAAGTGTCATGCCCAGTTTTCTGAGGAACTGCAAGACTGATTTCCAAAGTGCTTGCACCATCTTGCAATCCCACCAGCAGTGGAGGAGTGTTCCTCTTTCTCCACATCCGGCTGCGAGCATTCTTGTATGCCTATTAACTACATTAATTCTGCAAGTCAGACTAAAAAGAAGGGGCAGTCCGACAGCCAAAGGGAGACACACAGTGTCTCTCTTTACTGTATCTCCTCCCCATCAAGGATTCAATTTGAACTTTCAGCTCTAAGATTGCCACACTTCTTTATCCAAAGCATTAGTGGCATAACAACTCTCAAGAAGCCACCTCTCTCCTTCTGGCTCTCCTCCTTTTCCTCCTAATGGCGCCCCCTCCTCTCATCATAATGCCATTCCTTTATCCAGCAGCTCTCCCTTCCCACTCTCACTTAGCCCCCAGAGCTGAAGGTTTCCCCCTCCTCAGAATTCATCCTCCTCTTCACACTATCTCCCCCTCTTCACAGTGTCTCCCCTTTTTCCTTGTGCCTTCACTTCCTCATCCTGGCTCCTCCTTCTTAGTGCTGCTCCCCTTCCCACCATAACTCCCTCTTTGCACCGTGGCTCAGTCTCCTCACAATAACCTGCCTCACTGCTCTAGCATTCCCCTCATGCTAGGAATGGTTCTTCATGATAATTCCTTCTCTTCACAATGTGGCTCTCTCCTCAAAATGGCTCTCCCTTCAAAGATCTGTATTTTCTGACTATAGCCCCCCCTTTTCCAGACTCCAGTGCCCTTATTATGCTCACAATATCTTTTTTTTATTCGATATAATTTTTTATTTACATTTCAAATGATTTCCCCTTTTCTAGCCCCCCACTCCCCGAAAGTCCCATAAGCCCCTTTCTCTTCCCCTGTCCTCCCACCCACCCCTTCCCACTTCCCCGTTCTGGTTTTGCTGAATACTGCTTCACTGAGTCTTTCCAGAACAAGGGGCCACTCCTCCTTTCTTCTTGTACCTCATTTGATGTGTGGATTATGTTTTGGGTATTCCAGTTTTCTAGGTTAATATCCACTTATTAGCGAGTGCATACCATGATTCACCTTTTGAGTCTGGGTTACCTCACTTAGTATGATGTTCTCTAGCTCCATCCATTTGCCTAAGAATTTCATGAATTCATTGTTTCTAATGACTGAATAGTACTCCATTGTGTAGATATACCACATTTTTTGCATCCACTCTTCTGTTGAGGGATACCTGGGTTCTTTCCAGCATCTGGCAATTATAAATAGGGCTGCTATGAACATAGTAGAGCATGTATCCTTATTACATGGTGGGGAATCCTCTGGGTATATGCCCAGGAGTGCTATAGCAGGATCTTCTGGAAGTGAGGTGCCCAGTTTTCGGAGGAACCGCCAGACTGCTTTCCAGAGTGGTTGTACCAATTTGCAACCCCACCAGCAGTGGAGGAGTGTTCCTCTTTGTCCACACCCTCTCCAACACCTGCTGTCTCCTGAATTTTTAATCTTAGCCATTCTGACTGGTGTAAGGTGAAATCTCAGGGTTGTTTTGATTTGCATTTCCCTAATGACTAATGAAGTTGAGCATTTTTTTTCATATTTTTTTTATTATTTTTTTTAATGTTTTTTATTCGATATAATTTATTTACATTTCAAGTGATTTCCCCTTTTCTAGCCCCCCCCCCTCCGAAAGTCCCGTAAGCCCCCTTCTCTTCCCCTGTCCTCCCTCCCACCCCTTCCCAGTTCCCCGTTCTGGTTTTGCCGAATACTGTTTCACTGAGTCTTTCCAGAACCAGGGACCACTCCTCCTTTCTTCTTGTATCTCATTTGATGTGTGGATTATGTTTTGGGTATTCCAGTTTTTTAGGTTAATAACCACTTATTAGTGAGTGCATACCATGATTCACCTTTTGAGTCTGGGTTACCTCATTTAGTATGATGTTCTCTAGCTCCATCCATTTGCCTAAGAATTTCATGAATTCATTGTTTCTAATGACTGAATAGTACTCCATTGTGTAGATATACCACACTTTTTGCATTCACTCTTCTGTTGAGGGATACCTGGGTTCTTTCCAGCATCTGGCAATTATAAATAGGGCTGCTATGAACATAGTAGAGCATGTATCCTTATTACATGGTGGGGAATCCTCTGGGTATATGCCCAGGAGTGCTATAGCAGGATCTTCTGGAAGTGAGGTGCCCAGTTTTCGGAGGAACCGCCAGACTGCTTTCCAGAGTGGTTGTACCAATTTGCAACCCCACCAGCAGTGGAGGAGTGTTCTGAAGTTGAGCATTTTTTAAGATGCTTCTCCGCCATCCAAAGTTCTTCAGATGAGAATTCTTTGTTTAACTCTGTACCCCATTTTTAATAGGGTTGTTTGGTTTTCTGGAGTCTAACTTCTTGAGTTCTTTATATATATTGGATATTAGCCCTCTATCTGATGTAGGATTGGTGAAGATCTTTTCCCAATTTGTTGGTTGCCAATTTGTCTTCTTGATGGTTTCCTTTGCCTTACAGAAACTTTGTAATTTTATGAGGTCCCATTTGTCAATTCTTGATCTTAGAGCATATGCTATTGGTGTTCTGTTCATAAACTTTCTCCCTGTACCAATGTCCTCAAGGGTCTTCCCCAGTTTCTTTTCTATTAGCTTCAGAGTGTCTGGCTTTATGTGGAGGTCCTTGATCCATTTGGATTTGATGCTCACAATATCTTGACGTTGTTTTTAATATCTAGATTAAGACATTTCTTATGTCTCTAATAGCTGTTGCTTTTCTGTCCACCTCAGAGTCTACCCTGATGACCTTGTTTGTTCATGCCCAGAAAAAGATGACTACTCTTTAGGGGCATTTAGGACACATGAAGTCTCATATATACTTTAAAAACTATATAGAATTAACAATTTCTAATCTTTGACATTTATTTACTATGGCTGGTTTTATCTTTATTTTGCTTTTCTGTAGTGGAAGCTCTACAATGCAAAAAGTTGTAAGCTTCTTGGATTAGTTTTAGTCCAAACATGTATAGATTACTACCTGCCAAATACTTATAAAATGAATGGAGAGGGTACAGGGGCCGGGCCACATCTGTCTTAAAATACTAGTTTCAAAATGGATAATATACTAAGTAAGATATTTTTAGATCTATTAGGTCCTCATTTTCTGAAATTATTTCCAAAAGTATCTTCTTGCTTTCCAATCTCTCTTTCCATAGAAAAAGCTCACTCTCACCTGAATTTTCAAATATAAACATCACTCTAATTTCTCCTATACAATATCTCTAGGATACTTTCTAGATTCTTGCATTACATACCTTCCAGAACTTTCACAATAGTTCACCTCCATATGCCTTGGCTTCTAAATAAATAACCCCAATCTTGGTTTGTTGTAACTTATCCCTCAATGCCTTCCTTTCTGGAGTTTGTGCATGTGCTGTTGGCATTGCTCTTCTTTTCACATATACTTTTGTGTTTAAGATCTCTTAAAATGGGCATATGGCAGGCAGACACCTAGAAGGCTCTTGATTTTTTTTCTACCCCCTGATGTTCATGTTCTTGAATGTTTTTTTCCCTTCCAGTTGTCAAGGCTTGCAGTTTGGTCCTAGCCTATGAAATACAACCGTAATGAAAGGATGTCACTTCGGGCACAGAGAATAATGATAGTGACTTTTTACAGCCAGGATTCTCCTTTGCACATATCAATGAAATAAGCCAGAGGCTTATGAGACAGAGAGACGGGGGGTGGGGGGGATGAGGGGGGAGCGGCAGGAAGGGAGGGAGGGAGAAAAAGGGAGAAAAGGATAGAGGGAGGGAGAGAAGAGAAGGGAGACTTCCAGCCGACTCCCGCAGACTTCTAAGAACTCTGAAATCTTGGACTCAGATCCTTCCCAAGTTGAGATTTCAGATAAAATGTCTCCCTTAGCTGATATATTGATTGAAGACTAGTGTTGGCCCCAGCTGAGATGAAATATGCCTGGTTTTCCAAGAAACTTTGTGATGCTAAATGTTCATTGACTTAAGATTTTCAGTTTGTGGTAATCGATTGTCCATAGATAGCTAATTCCAATTCTTTCTCCCTTAATAAATGTCTTTATCAGACCATGAATGTTGAGCAGTGTGCTAAAGTTCATTTATTATGCATGGCCCTATATATCTGGAAGGCAGTGTTCTGACCACATGATGTGGATGAAATGAAGAACAGAAATCTTTGAAGGTCAGTGAGCAGGTGTCAGAAGCAGGAGTTGAGTTGGGATGTGTGACTCCAAGGTCACACCTGTGGTCATATCCTTACCTTCTCACTCTGCCAACCCTCATCCCTCTGCAACTTGCTCCTCCCTCTTGTAAGATTCTCAAGGTATGGGCACGGTCCCCTACCACTTTGCCTCTGGTACTAGTGTTGTGTCTGGCACATAAGAGGCTGCCTGTGTAGATACCGTTTTGGGTAACGTGCTTTTTCTCTGAGTCCAGTCTGAGCTCAGTTCATCTGATGTGTAAGCTGGGCATATTCTTTTTGAAAGACATATCTATTGAAAACAGCAAGGAACATAGTGCTGTTGGTTATATGACTCCACTACTTGATCCAGGACATGGAAAGGCTTGAGATACCAGTTAGTCCCAGCTATCATTTGAAAATGGCTTTAATTCGTCTACTAGGATCCAAGCTTACTTTCTGGTGTGGCAATAGGAACAGATGAAGCCTCGTGAAAGATCACTGGGACTGTTGTCCTACGGCTTTGGTATCTGTTATAATAATATAGAGGAAATAATATAGTTTTATTCTGAAGATTCCACTATATATCATAAATTGTGAGACAACAAGGCTTGTCGAAAACAAGAACCAATATCAATTATGGTGACTCCCACTGAGATGGGCAGGGCAGCCACTGTAGAAAACTGCAGATCACACCCCCATTCTAGGCATTGTGCATTTGTTATCTTCTTCATATTAGCACCCAAACGACTTCAAGGTCAGATGGTATAATGTATTTCAAATATGAGAATCTCTACCCTTTCTCCTTAGGAGAAGGGTAGAGATTAAATCTGACTTTAACAATCTAAAGTCAGAAGTAAAGATAGGATGGGGGTTAAAACTTGGTTTGAATCTGTGATTCCAATATTTGCCAGGGAGCCATGAGCACACACTTCTTTGTGGAGAAACAAATGCTCAGCTTAATCTGAACTCTGATGATTGTTTGAATAGCATGTTCCATTCTATTCATAATTCACCATAGTACCTAACTGTAAATACCTTTCTAACTGTCCACAGCAGGCATATTATTTTGTTCCAAAATATCAATGGGACAGATTGCTACAGGCTTGATGACCAGAAGTATGTGGTACTTTTTATCACATGTAACATATCAACCTCTCCCTATCATTCCTCCCCCAAATAAGTAAAAAGGCTGATATGTTTCTAACCAGTGGAAACACATCAACTTTACAACTATGTCTAGTGATGGGTAGAATTGAGACATTGAAACGGAAGTCAAATCCTTATATTTACAATACTTAAATACCTTCAAAGGCAGTCTGCTTTCCCAAATAGTAATTTGTGGGTCAGTGTTTGTATGTGTATGTGTGTGTGTGTGTGTGTGTATGTGTGTGTAGTTAGCAGAAAATACAATTGGATCTAATTTTACTCCCTCATCCCCACACCAGACTCTCCCTAGATCTTTCTTCATGTGTCCACCTTCCTTCATGTCTTCTTCCTTTTAATAGTCCACTAAGTTCATCTCTGAGGTAGGAAGGTTTTCCTTGTGGTACCAGTCTTCATTAAGGTCAGAACCCCTTACAAAGCTGGTGCAGATCACATTAAAAAGGTTTCTAATGTTCTGAGACAGTGCTTCTGAGAATGGATTGATTCATTTGTATGCTAAGATACACCTTAAGGTTAGCTTAAAATTGATCTTTCTCCATGAACAATGTATTCTCTTGTAAATGCCTTTGGCTACCAGAAAAGGTCACTAAGTAGAACAGCTTTCATTGCCAAAATGATTGTGTTCCCTGAGGTTAGGACCTCTCAGAAACTGATTTAGAGCTTTGCAAAGGAAATGTCAGCTTCTTACCATCTTTTCCTATGTATAGGAGAAATACAGCAGAAGTGATTGGTATTTTGTACATACCTCTCCGTACATTCATTATCTAGCATGCATTCAGACCAGATATAAGGAATATTTGGGATGTGAGTATTTGGGATGCTTTTGGAAGCTTATCCAGTTTCTTGAGTCTGCTCATCCCATAAGAGGGGCCAGAAATCCTGGGCAATTTATTTCCTTCAAAGAAATCCTTAGTCACTGTGAGTTTTCTACTACTATAACAAAAATGCCCAAGACAATAAACTATAAAAAACAAAAGGCTTAGTTTTGAGTCATCATTTTTTCAGGTTTCAGTCCATGTTCTGTTGCTCTCATCGATTTTGAGTCTCTGGTCAGGAAGTAATTCGTGGGAGTGGAGCATGTGGAGAGCAAGCTCACAACTTGAGACAGACAGAAAGAAATATGAGATGAGGAGAGGGTTCCAGAGTCCCTGTGTCCCCTTCAAGGGCATGCCTTCAGTGAGTCCAGTCCTCCTCCATTGTCCCACCAACTAAACTTTCTGCCACCTCCCAATAATCCCGAATCAAGTATTTAATACATGGAAGACAGGGAAGGGCCAAATCTTAGAAATCACTGCTTCCTCATACCCCACATAGAACAGCCCTTAGGAAGATGGTTCCAGGAGACAGAGATAGTGCCTCCAACAGAACCCTTCTTCCCTAATTCACTGGCTCAGTCACCTACTGTATTTACTGGAGTCAGAACCAAAGAAGCTCTTATGTCTAAATCTTTTTCTCAAGACTTAACTTCTGGGTGAACTCCTAGAAACATGAAGAAAAGTCTGTACTTAGTGCTGACGCCCCACCCAGCATGTCACCAGGGAGACAGACAGGCAGCTCAGCAAACATCTGTGTGGTATTCTGAGTTCCCACTGCGAAAGTAGGAGCTTGGGTGAAGCTTTGACACATTCACTGGAGACGGTAAAATTGGCCTTTGTTTGGCAGACCAACTGGACCATGCCTGTACTTCCGTCACCTGAATATATTTGCTTGCCTATAAACATTCTACCTAACAGCAGAAAGAGAGAGTGAAAAATCTACAAAAGATTTGCTTTTCCAAACTAAAAGAGTACATTAAAGCCCTGAACCAGATTTTTCTGATACTCTTTGATATATTACTAGAAGCAAGTTTTCCAAAAAAAAAAAAAAAAAAAAAAAAAAAAAAAAAAAAATAGAAATTAGTGGACAATTTAGAATGCTCAGGAGTATGGAGAGTAATGTCTACAATGAGATTGGAGCCCAGTTCATCAAGAACAATTAAAATTCACTCAAGATTTGAAGAGAGAAATTTACACCTTGTGAATAGAAACCAGAATGAACTTAATGTTTGTTTTTTTAGCATTCTTAATTAATTAATTCTTAATTAATTTTTAATTTTTAACTATTTGTTTTCAAATGATCTTTCACTCTGTAGCCCAGGCTGGCCTGAAGTGCTCACCTTTCCTGCTTCAGTCTTCCTCGTGTTGGTACTGTGGTGTGAGCAATCATGCCTGGCTTCATTGTGGACTCTTGTCAGACAGCTCCTTTAAATCAGTCTTGATTTTAAAAACATCAGTGCTTGACACACCCTGATGGCTCCACTCAGTTAATGCACTAGATCTGATTACTATGCCAAGGTAGGTTATTTTCCACATAGCATAAGCCTGCAGCTATACTTGGAAAGTTTCTTCACTTAGAACTTTGCATAGATCTAAAGTTTTAATTAAACCCCTGGAGCAACATATGAAATGCAGATTTTATACACTTTAAAAAGAATTATTGGACCCCAGCATAATAGTGCATGCCTTCAATCTCAGCATTCAGGAGGCAGAGGCAGGTGGGTCCCCGTGAGTAGGAGGTGATCCTGTTTCAGGCCAGCTGCTGATATTTTTGGATAATGGCATTTAATGGTGAATTAGGAAGCTCTGACAGCCATTCCGCTAAAGAGATAACAACACTCAGGGGTGAAAATTGCCCTTGTGAGAGCTCCAGATTCTAGGTAGAAAGCCACAGCAACCATGCAAACATGTAATCAATGCAATCAAGCTCATGAACATGAAAACACACTGTCACTTTGTGTCTTAGTCAGGGTTTCTATTCCTGCACAAACATCATGACCAAGAAACAAGTTGGGGAGGAAAGGGTTTATTGAGCTTACACTTCCACATTGCAGTTCATCACTAAAGGAAGTCAGGACTGGAACTCAAGCAGGCCAGGAAGCAGGAGCTGATGCAGAGGCCATGGAGGGATGTTTCTTACTGGCTTGCTTCCCCTGGCTTGCTCAGTCTGTTCTCTTATAGAACCCAAGAGCATCAGCCCAAAGGTGGAACCACCCACAAGGGGCCCTCACCACTTGATCACTAACTGAGAAAATGCCCCACAGCTGGATCTCATAGAGGCACTTCCCCAACTGAAGCTCCTTTCTCTGTGATAACTCCAGCCTGTGTCAAGTTGACACACAAAACTAGCCAGTACACTTTGTTCATCCTCCTCACACCTGCTCTCCTGTGTGGTCCCATCATGAGACAGAGAGCAAGACTACCTGGCTCTTTCCTTCTCTTCTCTGTGGGGGGTCTTATCTTTCCTTAGCTTACAAACATATGGTAGTCCGCAGAATCCTAAACATCTGAAAAAACATTGAGGAGTCAAAGGTCAAAGTGGCTCAGCAGCAGGGAGGAGGTCACCATGGCCAACTGAAAGATCAATAAGGAAATAGGGCAGAAAGAGGGACAAAAGACAGTCCCCTTTATCCATCGAAGTTATGTTGCAAGACCCATAGAGGAGGCCTGAAATCATAAGTAATAGCAGACACTATATTGCTATGATTTTCCTACACACACATGGTTATGAAGAAAGCTAATTCATGAGTTAATTATGGCATGAGGATGACAACAATCATTTAAGTTCCAGAATCACTAGAATTTTTATAATAATTACACACTGCCATGGCTTCTCTTTTACAGTACATTATTGAACAGAAGAAATTTTTTAAGACAGTCAGTTGACAGTGGGGATTGAAATTTCAGGGGACAGTGGTGGAAAGGTACAGCTGTACACAATTTTCTGAACTATAGAAAAATTCACATTATTTCAAACAAATGAAAATGAAACAACGGTGCCCAGAAGAATCGTGTGTTAGGTCACAAAACAACTGTAACAAGTTAGAAAATTTGAAATAATGCGGAGAATCTTTTGTGATTGTATTGGAATGAAACCACATTTTAAAATCCATAAAAATTGTGGAGTGCAACCCAGGCAATGTTAATATGGAAATCAACAGTGCTGAATGCTTATATTTAAACAATAAAGGTAGAACAACAATATACACTTAAAAAGCTAGACAGAAAAGACCAAAATTAAACCCAAGCTTAGCAGAAAGAAGAAAATAATAAATAACAGATGTTAGAAACACAGGGAATAGGAAAAAGAGTTTTAAAACAACAAAAATAGGAATTGGTTCATTGAAAAGATAAGCAAAATTCACCTGCCTTTGGTTATATTGATAAAAAGAAAATGAGGGACTATTCTGTAGTGGTTAGAATGAGGAGGGCCACCAGATGCTCAGCTATGAGAATGCTTTGCTTCCTGTTGGGGGTGTGTTTGTGGGAGGTGGAGGAGGCACATCCTTGCTGGAGGAAATAATCTATTGGAGTTAAACTTTGACAATAAAAAGCTTCACCTGATTCCAGTTACTTATGGTTGAAACGTGTTCTCTCCACTTCCTGCTTCTGCCAGCACATCTGTGGCTTGCTAATATGTTCACTTCCATAGAGTGATGGATTCTTAAGCTCCAAGTGCCATTATCCAAAGAAAACTATCCTTGCCATAAGTTGCCTTGGTTATGCTGCTTTGCCACAGCAATGGAACATCAACTAATACAGACTCAGTGGGTAAATCAGTAGTTAAATCAGGCACATTACAACTTACTTAAAATCATGTGTATGATGAACAATGGTGTATCTCTAACTTAGATGGTCTATTTAAAGCGTAAGTTCTTCAAACACAGTCTGCCAAAAATGAAATAGAGAGAAAGAGAGAATCTGAATAGACTTTTAATGAGGAGACTGAATCAGTAATCAAAAGCCTACAGCAAAGGCAAGCTATGGCCAGATGGTTTCTCTAATGAGTTCTCCCAAACATCTAAGGAACTGACACTAATGTTCCTCAAACCTTTTCCAAAAAGAGAAATGGTAACTTCTACGATTATTTTATGAGGCTGAAATTACTGTGATGATAAAGCCATATGACTGTATTAGAAGGAAAAAAATCCATTGACCAGTATCTGTCACAAAAAAGCCAATTCTTCAACAAATTACTGGAGAGCCAAATTCGACAGATTAAAAGGATGGTATAGTATGATAGCAAGCAGTAAAACAACCATAGGAGCAAAATGAAGCAGAAAGAATCTACAAACCACGACAATTTATGCAGAAAAGGCACTATGCAAACTTCAGCATCCTTTCATAATAAAGATATTCTGAAAATCAAAACTACTTTAAACATAATGAAGACAGTGTATGAAAATCTCACTGCTAAAGTAATGCACCATGATGATAGGCAAAGGCTGCTCTTCTAGGACAAGAAGTGAGACGAGGATGGAGGGCACTGGGCACACTTGAGCTTCCCTTTTTTTTTTTTTTTTTTTTTTTTTTTTTTTTTGTGGAAGGCATCGCTTTGGAATTCAAGATGAAAACAAATTCTCCAGTATGTAGCCCCATCAAACACAGCTTCTGGTATTCTCTTGTGAGGACCACAGTTACTACTTATCTCCATCATCTTCCTGTGGGTTCCAGTTACTATTTATCTCCATCATCCTCCTGTGGGGACCACAGTTATTGTTTATTCATTTTCTTCTGAATCCCAGAGCACTTCGTGTTGGAGACCAAACCCTAGAAAACCAGAGTTTCAACAGCCCTCACCTTAAAAGTTCACCGACCTTGCGGTTTACAGCTGGACCCCCCCACCCCCTTCTTCACACAGGGCTGATCAACTGGTTCTCATCCTGGCGGAACACCTGGGATAGTCTGGGCGGAACCAGCATTCCAGGAAAGATTCCAGCCACAGCCAACATCCGTCCTGGATGACCTTTCCTCCTTCTGTGCTTCTAGTATCCCCCCAACCCCTCCCTACTTCCTCTTACTGAGGGTTCATAACCAGGTGTTTTACGGTTCATTAAAGAGGCCTTGACAAAGACACCCTGATTGCTTGGCCTCCCTCTTCTTTCTCGCCTGTTTCTCTCTTTCAGGCTTGGGTTCCCCTCGGCTCCCCAAATTACTAGGTCCCGCCAGTGCCAGTAGGGACAACTTAGCAGAAACCTAGTTCATATCTTATTACCTGTAGGTCTGACCTTTTTTCCTGTAATCTCTTAGCTACACCTTTCTCAGGAAAGGTGTCTGTGTGCAGGAACATTGCATCACCCCTGCTTGGTATCCTTCATCCTTCAGGATCTGTGATGGGCATCCAGGTAGACTATCAGAACCTGTTTGTTAAATACCCTTACTCTTCTGAAAATAAATAGCCTACTGAGTCCTTCCCCTAACAAATGTATAGAAATGGAATAAACCATATCAATGAAATTGAAAAAAAAATGGAATAAAATATAGTCGCGAAGAACAAAGAAAGGAAGGAAAGAAGGAAACCAAAACTAAATAACTAGAAAAGATAAAAGAAGGTGAATCTCAAATATTGATAGTGGAAATTAATTTGTATGGATCTAAATCACCTATCAAAGGTCTAAGTGCCTGTATTTTAGAATTCAGATGTAACCTTTACTATTTTTGACAAATGTTTTGTTGTTTTAATAAAGTAAATGATAGTAATAAAAGAATCACAGAGAGTTCCAGGTCAGTATTAACTGTTTTTATTAGCAGGGAAAATTGTTTAAAACTATGTTCACTAAAAGTTATTCAAGAATGTAGAACATATACAAAAAAAATGAACTAGAGGAAGTTAGAGGAAAGTTTATAAACATCAAAGAACTCATTGCCTAATCTAAACACAGCAAAAGTACATCAGCAAAGAGTGGAATAGATAAACGAAACCAAGTTCTGCCTCCGAAAAGATAGCTGAATATAGAATGGCTTACAGCTGAAGAGACTCAGTGTTGGGTACTAAGAAGGAAACAGAAACAAAGATAGAAGCCTTCCCGAAAGGAACAGCCTATGGATTTCATTCAAAACATTAAAAAAATAAGTTGTCAAGCTTTACTCAAAATATTAAAGGGCAAGTAGATCATGTTACTTAGCAGGAACTGGAACATTTGACAAAAATATATATTCTCTAAACACATTTCTGGATTTATTTTTATAGAAATATTGTGTCTAATTTTCAAGGAATAATTTCTTTCTATAAAACGAAAGAAACTGTTTCAGAAAGCCAAGTAGAGGGGCAGATGCCTTTAATTCCAGCTCACGAGAGGCAAAAAGATCTCTGTAGATTTGAGGCCAGCCTGGTCTACACAGTGAGATGTTGTAACAATAACAGCAAAACAAAAAACAAACACACAAGCAAAAGCTCTGCTTCAAAAATCCCCATTTAGTCAGACTATGAGAAGATGATGAAATATAGATAGATAAATAGATAGATAGATAGATAGATAGATAGATAGATAGAGATAGAGATGGAAAGTACCCATACCCCAAATCTTCCATTATATTAGGAAAAAAATTTAGCAAGTAAGGCTAGTTTGGGGGATAAAATGCTTTTAATCTACTATCATAATTCATCACAGGATGAAGAAAGCACTTTAAGAAATGATTTTGAAAAAAAAATCACATGAAAAAATTCTAAGTTTATTTCTCATATGACTGAGAAACTAAAGAATACCCTTAACTTAATCAAGGATAATTAAAAAACAATCTGATAGTAAATGATGGGGTGTTCTCAATACCTTGATGTCCACAGGCCTGTTCTTGCTGAGCACATCTTGTTTGTGGTAAGAGAAACATCATCTTAGGAAAAGAAATTTGGAGCGAAGTGAGGCTCATACTGTATCTTTTATAGACTTGAACTGCTTACTGGTAGTTTGTTTTTTATTGTCATAACGCACCGTGACAAGAAGCAAGACAACTTGTGGAGGAAAGACTTCTTTTGACTTCATATCTCAGTCACAGTCCATCATCAGGAGACACCAAGGCAAGAGCCTAGAGACAGGACCTGCAACAGGGCCTGTGGAGGACTGCTGCTTATTCTCCACGGCTTGTTCAGTGTGTTTTCTTATACATCCCAGAACCACCTTTGCATGAACGTCACTGGCCACAATGAGCTAGGCCCTTCGTCATCAATCATTAATCAAAGAAAAATATATTCTATAGACTTTGTCTAGAAACTAATCTGATGGAAGCGGGTTTTTTTTTTTTTTCCACTGAGGTTCTCTTCCTTTTTTTTTTTAAATTATTTTTTTATTGAATACCGTCTTCATTTACAATGCCAATGGTAAAATCTTTCCTGATATCCCCCTCCCCTAAGACCTCTAACCCCTCCCCTTCCTCCTTCCCCCTGCCTCCACATATATGCCTCTCTACCCAACACACTCTCTCCTCCCCGCCCCTCGGTTTCCCTTTGTTCAGGCCTCTGTTGAGCCTTTACCTGACCAAGGACCATTTCTCCCACTGATGCCCAACAAGGCCTTCCTCTGCTACATTTTTGGCTGGAACCATGTGCGCCCCTTGGTTGATGGTTCAGTCTCTGGGAGTCTTGGGGTGTCTGGGTGGCCGATTCTTCCCATGGAGCTGTAAACCCCTTCAGCTCCTCTGGACCAACCTCCAGCTCCTCTCTATTAGGGACCCCGTGCCCAGTCCAATAGTTGGCTGCTAGCATCTGCCTCTGTATTTGTAAGGCTCTGGCAGGGCTCCTCCAGAGACAACCATGGCATGCTCCTTTTGGTATACACTTCTTGCCGTCCATAGTAGTGTCAGGGTTTGTTGACTGTTTATAGGATGAATCCCCAGGCAGGGAAGTCTCTGGGTGGCCTTTACTTCAGTCTCTGCTCCACACATTGTCTCTCTTATTGCTCCTGTGAGTGTTTTGTTCCATTCTTAGAGGAACCGAAGCATCCCCACTTAAGTCCTTCTTACTGAGCTTGGTGAATTGTAACTTGTTTATTTTGAGCTTTTGGGCTAACATCTGCTTATTAGTGAGTGCATACCATGTGTGTTCATTTGTGATTGGGTTGCCTCACTCAGGATGACACTTTCTAGTTCCATCCATTTGCCTAAGAATTTCATGAATTCATTGTTTTTAATAGCTGATTAGTACTCTATTGTGTATATATACCACAGTTTCTGTATCCATTCCTCTGTTGGACATCTGGGTTCTTTCCAGCTTCTGGCTATTATAAATAAGGCAGCTATGAACATAGTGGAGCATGTGCCCTTATTACATGTAGGAGCATCTTCTGCGTATATGCCCAGGAGTGGTATAGCTGGGTCTGCAGGTAGTACTATGTCTAATTTTCTGAGGAATCGCCAAACTGATTTCCAGAGTGGTTTTACCAGCTTGCAATCCCACCAGCAATAGAGGAGTGTTCCTCTTTCCCCACATCCTCTCCAGCATCTGCTGTGCCCTGAGTTTTCTAACATTATTATTTCCTTCTTGCCGCTCAACAACCCAACCCTCCTCATGGCACCTCATGAACAAATGTTTGAAAAGAAAGAGCAGCCTGAAATCCTGCTTTCCATAGTGGATCCTGTCCTCTGTGGGGTTCGGGACTACATACATACCTTGCCTTCCCTATCTCAAACCGCTCTTTCCTTCTCTGGCTTTTATATTTGGCCACTTGTTGTGGCCCTAAGGCCTTTTCAGAGATGATTGCCTCTCTACTTTCCCTCAGTAGGTGGTATTCTAGCTTAGTTAATGCCATTCAGAATCATTTTACAAACAGTCTTCTCCCAGGGCTGGTCTACAGATGCCTCAGATAACCTCAACTTATGTCAGTTTGACAAAGTCTAGGCAGGACAGTGGTACTCTCTTCAACTGTGGTTACATAAAGTTTTCTTATCTGGCTAAGTTCCATCAGTGGCCTTTCCTGTGAGCAGTCTGCCTTTCTTACCTCCATGAGGTACAGCCACACACTTAGACACACTATGTCACACACGTGAGGCCTCAGGCCAGTCAGACTTTTGTCAGGTTCTGCATGAGGTTGTGTGGGTGTGGGTCTCAAATCAGAGCAGCAAATGCATTCCCTGTGAGCATGTGGAAGATCATTTCTAAACGAACAGAGAATTAGTTTCATGGCGAAAGTAAACCTCCTAGTGAGCAGAGAGCCTCAAGGGAGCAAGGTTTCATCAATTTAGACAGAGTGACATTTCTTAGTTTATAAGTTTCCACATTCCTTTCTGGTCTGTTTTGAACTGGATTTTAAGAAAAATAGTATAATGATTACCAATCTCTGCTCTGTAAATCAATTCATTCTTTGCCTCCTTGTTGTGACTCTACTGTTTTTAAAGGTCCTTATGATACAGTGTCATTCACATGAATGTGCATGCATTTGTAGGTGTGTGTGTGTGTGTATGTGTGTGTGTATGTGTGCATGTATGTATGTGTGTCTGCCTGTGTGTTTGTGTATGAAACTTAGAAAATTTGAATCAATAATTACTCTTTTCTAGGAAATGTAAGAGTCTAAAATTGGTGCTCATCAGACTGTATTGGGATTTCTTTGGCTAAAAATTTTACATTTCCACCAGAGAAATATTCCACATATTAGAGGAAACATGCAATATGTGTCTTTTTTCCCACTTACATGATGATCTCAATTCCAACCTTTTTTCCTGAAAAAATGGCATAATTTCTTCTTTAACAGTGAATACACACATTTTAGCATATATATGCTATATCTATATCATATTTTATTCATCCATGTATCATATATACGACCCACATTTTGACACACTCATCTATGAGTAAGTTTCTGATTTCATAATTTGATTATAATCTATTTATAACAGCTGTGATAAACATGGATGCTCAAGTATCTCTGTTGCATCCTTAGATTCCTTTCAGTATATACATGGGGATGATACTGACTGATCATGGAGTAGTTCATTTACTATTATTTAATTTGATCAGTTATTTAGTTAATTAAATTAACTATTAATTAATTTGATAGTTATTTAATTTGATGGAGGATTTCATTTGGTATGAGATGGCCTGAAATATGTGATGTAGCGAAGGCTGGCCTTGACCTCTTCTCCTTCTGCCCCAACTTTTCAAGTGTTGGTATTACAGGCATGTGGCACCACACCCAACTGTATCAGTAGTTCTTTGAGAACTCTTCATACTCATTTCTAGAGGCGGAATGACATTATATTCCCACCAGCACTGTCTAGGGTTTTTCTTTCCCACACTATTGCCAGTGGGGGTTTTTTGGTCATGTTTATTTTCTTGATAATTACATTCTGAGGAGGAAGAAATCAAATATCCGTGTACTTTTGATTAACATTTCATTGGTGGCTAAAAATACTGACCATTTTTCATGGGTGGTTTTTTTTTTTTTTTTGCCATTTGTACTGAAATATTTGCTGTTTCTTTCTCTATTTTGAGAATTGTCTGATCGATTCTCTACCTGTATTTGGAGGGGGATGATGTCTTGAGGTTTTTTTTTTTTTTAAGTTCTTTATTACTTGAATACTAACCTAGAAAGGGACTCGAAGCACTTTCTGAGCTCTGTCAACAACAAAACCCAACTCTGAGCCCAGTTCTCCATTCCTTCCTCCCTTGATTATTAATTAGAAGCATTCAATAGTTATGAATTTCTATGAAATGCATTCAGAAAGAATAGAAGCAAAGTATTAACAATAACAACAGAAAGATATGGGAAGTGGAACTATCCAAATTAAAAATTAAATCAAAGCTGCATTCTTTGGTTTGGGCAACAGTAATTAGGAAAGGGAAGATCATCAAAGAGAATTGTACCAAAAAAAAAAAAAAAAGGGGGTCATCTATTTGTGTCTAATATGAACACATGCTCTAGCTTCTTGGATGGTAGGCTAGAAAAAGGAAAAAATGACCCAGATTTTCTTTTAAAAGGAAGTCAGCCAAATTATCAGAAAAGTCAAACTTTCCCCCAAGTAACTCAGGTCTCTTTTTTTAATGAGATATTTGCTTTATTTACATTTCAAATGGTATCTCCATTCTGCATTACCCCTCCAAAAATCCCCTATCCCATCCCATTCCCCTGCTTACTCCCTGGTCCCAACTTCCTGACTGCATTCCCCTTTTCTGGGGAATCGAGCCTTCACGGTGCCCATGGTCTCTCCTCTCATTGAGGTCTGAAATGGCCATTTTCTGCTACATATGTAGTTGGAGCCATGGGTCCCTCCATTCGTACTCTTTGGTTGGTGGATTAGTACCTGGGAGCTCTGGGCATACTGGTTAGTACATATTATTGTTCCTCCTGCAGGGCTGCAAACCTCTCCAGCTCCTTGGGTCCTTTCTCTAGCTGCTCCACTGGGGACCCTATGTTCATTCTACTGGTTGGCTGTGAGCCATGGATGTTTTGATCCACTTTCCAATAAGGATCATAGTATCCACACTTTGGTCTTCCTTCTTGAGCTTCATGTGGTCTGTGAGTTGTATGTTGGGTATTCCAAGCTTTTCAGCTAATATCCACTTATTAGTGAGTACATACCATGTGTGTTCTTTTGTGATTGGGTTACATCACACAGGATGATACTTTCTAGCTCCATCCATTTGCCTAAGAATTTCATGAATTCATTATTTTTAATAGCTGAGTAGAACTCCATTATGTAAATATACCACATTTTCTATATCCAATCCTCTAGTGAGGGACATCTGGGTTCTTTCAAGCTTCTGGCTATTATAAATAAGGCTGCTATGAGCATACTGGAGCATGTGTCAGGAAAATTTTCTGACTAGAACACCAATAGCTTATGCTCTAAGATCAAGAACTGGCATATGGGACCTCATAAAATTGCAAAGCTTCTGTAAGGCAAAGGACACTGTCAATAGGACAAAACAGCACCCAACAGATTGGGAAAAGATTTTTACCAATCCTACAATCAATAGAGGGCTAATATCCAATATATACAAACAACCCAAGAAGTTAGACTCCAGAGAACCAAATAACTCTATTACAAAATGGGGTACAGAGCTAAACAAAGCATTCACAACTGAAGAATACCGGATGGCTGAGAAACACCTAAAGAAATGTTCAACATCCTTAATCATCAGGGAAATGCAAATCAGAAAAACCCTGAGATTCCACTTCACACCAGTCAGAATGGCCAGAATCAAAACTCAGAAGACAGCAAATGCTGGAAAGGATGTGGAGAAAGAGGAACACTCCTCCATTGCTGGTGGGATTGCGAGCTGGTAAAACCCACTCTGGAAATCAGTTTGGCGGTTCCTCAGAAAACTGGACCTGAGGATCCAGCTATACCATTTCTGGGCATATAAACAAATGATGCTCCAATGTGTAACTCAGGTCTTACAAGTGTCTTTCTTGAACTTGAGGAGATGGCTCATGCTGGTAAAGTGCTTGCTGTGTAAGCCAGAGGACCTGAGCTGGGTTGGGGTTCCTAGTATAGCTCCACATAAAAAGCCAGACATGATGCTGTAAGCCCATAATCTTGGCACTGCAGTAACAGAGACAAGAGGATCCTTGGAGCCTGGAGGCCAGCTAGTTTAGCCTAATTGGTGGCAAGCCTTAGGTCTCAGTGAGAGACTCATTCTCACAAAAACAAAACAAAACAAAAACAAAACAAAGCAAAACCAAACCAAAGTGGTACCTAAGCAGTCCAGAGAGAAGAATTCATTTTGCCCATTGACGAGAGTGCCCTAATTGGTTATCTAATGCTAATTAGTCAACTCTGAAATAACAAACTTATAAGTAACACACAATAGACTGGGGAAGTCATATGTAACACACACACACACACATACACACACACACACACACACACACATATCACATGAGAAAAACTATCTTTCCCTTAGATTGTTAAAAGATATGAAGATATGGAAGAACATATTGAATGCTATGGTAAACACCCACTCTAAAGTCTAAGCTCTAACAGACAAGTACACAGTAAATCCCAACTCTATGGACATAATTTCATGGATTTATTTCTGGAGAGCTCTGAACTGATGGGGTTCCAGGCAGTTCTGCGCCCAGAACTGGTGTGATCTGGGGCAGAACGCAGAGAACTTATGGCTCAGGGAGGGCAGGCTGTGCTGGATCAGCCGTGAAGAACAGACTTAGTTAAACACTAGCCCCAGAGTAACAGGTTCCTGGTATTTGGAGGTAATAAGGATTAGATAAGGTTGGGAAGATGGATCGCATGATGACATCAGTGGTTTTAGAAGGAGGAAAGACCAGCACCTCCTCCTGCCTGTTATGATAAAGCACAAAGGCTATCACTAGAGGTTGGCACCATACACTTGGACTTCCTAGCATCTAGAGCTGTGAGCTCCATGCTTTATAAATTTAATTGACTTAGTTACACAACAGAAATTGTTAACATTTTGGAATGTTATACTCAACTGGAAAGCTGCCTTAGCCAGCTGTTTGGAAGGAATATTCATCAAAAAACCTCACCCAGCCAATTCAATGACTCAGCAACCGGCATTTACAGCCTGCTGGAGAGGGGGATTGCCTGGCTGCATGTGATAATGAGTGCAGAAGAAGCCAGCTGTGTCTCAGGTTCTAACTAGACCCAGTGTAGAATCATACCACATGAATTAGGAAGATAAGTTTCTCAAATGCATACTCTTAGGCCCTACCTCAACCAAAGGACTGGAACTCAACAATACATCTTAGGGGACAGCAGGCTCTAAAGGATGCTCAATTCTACCTTCTTATTTTGTAAATTTATATGTCATATTTAGCCATGGAAACTATTTACTTCATTCTACTGCCCATTTTGTTGATTTGTTCTTTTTTTAAAAAAGATTTATTTACTTATTTATTATATGTAAGTAGCTGTCTTCAGACACCCCAGAAGAGGGCATCAGGTCTTATTACAGATGGTTGTGAGCCATCATGTGGCTGCTGGGATTTGAACTCAGGACCTCTGGAAGGGCAGTCAGTGCTCTTAACCTCTGAGACATCTCTCCAGTTTGCTGTTGATTTATTCTTGAAGTTTCTAGATCTCAGGCTTTGATGTTTTTGTCTCCTGTAATTTGGTATATGTGCTGGTTAGTTTTTGTCAGTTTGCCAAAAACTTGAGATACTTGGGAAGAGAGATCACTTGAGGTATTACCTCCATTATATTGGCCTGTGAGCATGCATGTTTGTGGAACGTTTTCTTGATACTTGATTGATGTGGGATGGCCAAGTCTTCTGTAAGCAGTACCATCTCTGGGCAAGGTGATCCTGGATTTTACAAGAAAGACGGCTAAGCAATCCATGAAGAGCAAGCCAGTAAGCAACTTTCATCTATGGTTCCTGCCTCTGTTCCTACCCTGACTTCCATCAATGACAGACTGTGACTGGAATAAACTCAATTGCTTTTGGACATGGTGTTTATCATGGCAACAGGAAAGCTAACTGGAACAGTGATAAGACGCAGTTGTATGGTCATTGTACATGTCGGTTAGTGTTGTTCTTTGCCCTAGTTTATCAGTTTCTGACGTAAATTCCTAGTCTGATGCTGTCACAGTGCACTATGACATTTCTTTTGTCTATTATTCTCCTGGCTTATAATCACCCATTCTTTGTTTTTGGTTCTCCTGTGCAAACCTCACTAGGTAAGCCTTTCTTCTACCAGGCATGGTATCCTACACACTTCGGCTAGTGTTATTACATCTGAAGACATTGATGGAACATTACAGTTTAATTTTCACATGTTCCTAACTTGACTTTTGAGACTGTTTATCTGTTCCTAATGTGTTCCTTTCCTTCATTTGCTTTTGGTTAGCTTTTGTTTTGTTTGTTTTTTTCTTTCTTCTGTTGTTTTGTCTTTTTTCCTCTCATGTTACTGTTCTTTGATCTACATTCATTGTGTATGTGTGTGTGTGTGTGTGTGTGTGCATACACATGTGTGTGCCTGTGTATCCCTGTATATGGATGTACATACACAAGTAGCTTTCTAGTAATTTACAGGATTTCTTCTGCATTTCTGGTTTGTCTGGTAGTGTTTATTATTCATACTCTACACTATACTCTTACTTCACTTAAATGCAGTTAGTTTCTACAGACTCCAGCATCCTGATGTTCCAGTCTAAGTCATTTCCTCTCATAGCTCCTTTCACTGTGGTGATATAACTGTCATTAAAATGTAAAGTATAGGGAAATATTTCTTTCTTGTTTTCTTTGGCTGGTTGGGAGATTTCTACTCCACTATAATTGTTGGGCTCCACCAGCCCTCAAGCTACCTTCAGACTGGCCCCAGCCTTGTGCCCCTGCAAAGGTCTAACACCATAGCATTCCTGCAGGGAGAAGCTCAACAAAGCAGGGAGACATTTCCATTTGACAAGGAAATTGTACTTATTCATCTTGTAATTTTCTTTATCAGCTTAATTTATCCTTTGGAACACATAACAAGCAAACTGCTCTTATTTCCAAATGATAGATGAACAGTGGTACAAATTGGAGGTTCTCACGGAGACATTAAGTTGGTCCTTAGAGAAAGGAGTGATTCATGATCGTGCTAGATGGAAAGTGTCATTCTGGCTAGCTAGATTCATTTTACTAGTCTCATCTAAGAGATCTTAGTGTACTCTTTTGAGGATCTTTAGAGGGCACTGGATAAAGAACAGGGCTGACAATGGCCTAAGACTAATATAGATGGGTAGATTTATAGATCATTCTTTTCTTCTAGAAGTTAATATTTGAGTTTATTCTCTCACAATCAAAATCACCAGTTCTCCAAATTTTCTCACTCCTCCACTTTTGTAATTAGCTGGACTAGATTATATTTTCCTTTTCTTCTGCACACCATCATCCCAGTCCTCCTAGTTGGAAATGCAAAGCCTAACTAGGAAGGATGGAGAAATTCAGCTTAATGGTTAGATTTTGGTAGGACTGCACATGACAAATAAGAATAGGGGGAAAATTCCTTATCCAACTGGACCCTGCTGCTGTTAATGCCACAAGCAGCCATGCATTCATAAAAGTTCTTGTGCTTTGGAATGAAAAGAGAAAAAAAAAAACCTTTTCTCCTCCCATGATGCTTACACAGAGTACCATTCTCATATATTTGTCAACTTGATCTTCATGATTGTACCTTCAAAAATAGTAAGAACAAACAAGACTGTAGATTATTTGTAAGGTACTAGGATTAAAGGATAGCATAGAAGGGTCTTGATGGAGGAACTTTTCCCAAGTTTTTCTCAGTATATTATCAGCAGCCTCTCCCTGATGTCTAGGGTGACCAACAGTTTGGTCACAGTTTGGCGGCAGCTTGGAATGTCCCTTAGAGAAGAAAGATGAGTGGTGAGGATACCTCTTGCCTTCATTCTACTTCATTGCAGCCCCAAGTGTTCTTAATTGTGAACATGTTTATTCCAGAGAACAACCATAGAAACAGCTAGTGTTGCCTTGACAACATCTGATAAAATAACTACAAACCTGCTATTTTACATTATTGTTGTTGACGATAGACTAGTCTATCTATGTCTTTCCTTCAAAGTGACTCTGTAAAATAGATGTCTCTTCTGTTTCTGCTTTCCAGTGACAGAGATCTTTATGTTGACAAGTGTAGCTATATGCACATCATTTTTCTACTGAATATGTTGCTGGAGGCTTGCGGAGATCTTTATGTTGACAAGTGTAGCTATATGCACATCATTTTTCTACTGAATATGTTGCTGGAGGCTTGCACAACCACCTCTGAAAAATCATTACTGTAAGCAAAAGCACCTTGCTGTGCACTTGTTTTGACTGTGGGAGCATATTTATATTGTCTGTATGGTACTGTGGTACCTCCTATTTATAGCCCATGTCCAGTGATGGATGGTGTTTGATGGATATTCCAATTTCCTTGCCTCTTATATAGATGACCACATCCCAGTCCTTTAGAGATGCTGAGCAGGATGAAGCTCCAGTTGCTCCCATCATTAACTTCTAGATAAAGGGCTCTGTTTATTTATTTATACATTTAAGATTCACCTGGATGCCATAGACTGGAGGTTTCCCAAAACAGCAAAACCATTTAGGAGGCAAGCAATAAATATAGGGAAACTTAACAATGCAATCTGAGGAGAAGCCTAGATAGCAGAGGTAACTGAAGATGAGACGTACTGAGTATACACTGGGTGTGTTGAGTATCTTGAATGTGGTAACATTTAAGCAAAGGAGAGGGGAAGAGTCATAAAATAAGAGTCCTGAGAAGAATGCGCCCAATAGTGAGTACTTAGCGCTCTAAATCTATAATCTTTTCCAATGTTGAATTTCAGCTATGTGATGACCAGATGATGAAATCACTCACACTTTTGTCTTCCCTGGGCTATATTTACATGAATTAATGATCATATCACCCAGAGTATCTGAGGAGTCCCAGGTCAAAAGCGTCTGGTGTGCTGGGTTCTGATACTTGGCACACCCACCCTGTGCAGATGACCTAGTCTTTGTACTAGCTGAGTGGAATCTCTATGGTCAGACTGTAAATAAGCACCACATCATTCATTCCTCAGTGGCATTCTGTGCTTATCACCTTACATGTAGCTGCCCACACAGCTGCTTAGGACTTGTTCAGAGGATGAGATGAAAACAAGCCTTAGGTTAGACTCTGAGGATCTAAACATGAACTTGACACATTCTCTTTTCCTTAAGATCTCACATCAACAAACAGCATAGAGAAGTAGGCTGGCCATGGAGGCAAGTGCCAGCTAAAGGGAAAGAGAGTATAAAACAACTTAGTTTAACACTCTTTAGTTATTAGCATGCACGTGAATAACCTCAGGATGTGATGTACTTAAGGTATCAGTTCCTTCTCAGGATTTTCAAGTGATGCTGATAATGACTAGGTACCAGAAAACTGAACAGCAAAACCTTGGATCACTGGTTCTCAACTTCCTAATACTGTGACCCTTTAATATAGTTCCTCACATTGTGGTCACCCCCCCCACCATAAAATTATTTCTTTGCTACTACATAATAGTAATTTCTACTCTTATGAATCATAATTTAAATATCTGCATTTTTCAATGATCTTAGGTGAACCCTGTGAAAGGGTCATTTGATCTACAAAGGGGTCTTGACCCATAGGTTGAGAACTACTATCTTAGATTATAAGTGGATTTTCTGAAAATGATTGACATTCCAAGATAAACAAAGCATGAAGGTCTAAGAAGTTTCTGATAGTTGTAAAATAATTTGATAAGGAGGGAACTGAAGTTAAGGAAACAGAAACCAAGAAATATGTGGAGAAAATGATAAGCAAGAGAGCAGAAGATAGTTAAAATAAAGTCACATGAAGGGTATTTTAGATTGTTAACCTGATTGAATTAAGAAATGTCTGGGAGGAAGAAGCAAAGAAATGACTTACCAAGGACTAGAGTTGAGTTTCAAGCACCCACACTGGGCAGCTCACAACCACCTATATCTTCAACTTTAGGCATCCCTGACATCTCTGACCTCCAGAAGAACCTGTATCTATTGGCCCATGCCTTTGAATAAAAACACACTTAAACACAAATTTTTAAATAAAAATTTTTTTTAAAGAAAAACAACACAGGATATAGATGAAGCTAGCTTTGGTTATGTTCTACCATTCAGTTGCTTATTGTCAGGTATTTCATTATAGCAAAAGGAAAAGTTACTAGTATGGTGAACAAAACTATCTCAAAGATCTCTCCTTGGTTCTGTGAACTCCCAAGACCCAGAGTTGTGATAACTGGGTAACAACAACAATAACAACATCACCATCAGAGTAAGACTCTGTAGG
Organism: Apodemus sylvaticus; assembly: GCF_947179515.1. NCBI lineage: Eukaryota > Metazoa > Chordata > Mammalia > Rodentia > Muridae > Apodemus > Apodemus sylvaticus. The sequence goes on along the minus strand of NC_067476.1, from coordinate 131,526,974 downwards.
GAAACTATAGTTCCTCACTGAGAGCGTGTGCTGAAGGAAATCACCCCCAAACTTGAACAACACCCTCTGTATACAAATAAGTAGAAGGTCAAGAGATGCAGGGTTTGAGGTAACAGTCAAGTGATCCTGATATAAAGAACCACAAACCCTTCCATCACTGCAGAAGTCTGCTCCCTCCTTCCTTTTGAATTTTATTATGATACTTCACGGGGACCGTACCTACTGATCGTAGTTCAGACTGTGGGTCTCTTCTGTTTTCTTCAGTCTTAAATTAGCTTCCCACAGAAGCAGATTCTACAACAAATGTTTAACCACACACTGTTTATTTGGAAGGCAACTCCAGGAAAGACCAGAAAGGAAGTAGAACAGGAAAGTGGAATAAAATGGAGTGAGTGTAGGCTACATTGTCATGAAGATTACCACTGTGGAGAACCAAGGAGACTATTGGGAGAAGCTTGAAGCTCTTCAGCAGAAGGACAAGGAAGTACTTCTTTTTCCCCATATATATCCATTTGACAGTGGCTCTCTACAACATGAACCAGTCTTGAATGGAAATGGAACAACTTTATCAACCAGAGACAGTCACAGGCAGATTCATAGAGCTGGCTTCAGTTATTAGGTGTGGAAAGAGAAAAGGCAAGGTGATGGGAGAGGAGCTCAAATGTCCATTGTTATACCAGTATATATCAGGATCCCTTGGGACTGCCCACCTCTCAAATGAAGGACTTTGACAAAAGGTTATAGATTCCTGTTTGGGGAGGAAATTTAGTCTCAAGGTGGAGTGTAGAAAGGTTGAAGCAAGGACTAGCTAAGTAGCAGTTGAAGTAAAGGAATAGTGGAAGCTGAAAAGAGAGAGCAGAGGGGCAGAACTGGAGTGTGTAAGGCAGAACTCATGAAAGACAAGATGGAGAACTGGAATGATTGCATTAGGGTTTTGCTCTTCAGCTCAAGATGATCATAAATTCATAATCTTTCCACATTTTCTGGGATTAGAAGCATGTGGCACCACACCCAACTGGACTTGTAGATATTTTGACTAGAAGATGATAGAGATTGGAATCTCTTTTCTATTACAGCTCCTGCTGATTTAATGAGTGTCTTCACACATCTTCTACAGGTATTTTTTATTATTTTCTTGAAAAGTAGAATGCATCCTCTTCCAACTCTGTGTCTTTAACATGCTGTGGCTCCAGGTTACTAAGAGCTGTTAAAGAACATATTATTGAAAAGAAAGTTAAGCCATTTTCATTGAAAAGCTTACTCTTAGCAAGGACGTAGGCCAGCAGTCTTGGGCACAGATCTCTTACACACCTGTTCATCAACATCAAATGAGAAATATGCCAAAAACAGTATGACTAACACATTACCAATGTCAGCCATTGTTTCCATGATTAAAATTATGGCTAATTTAAAACACCATAGTAGGGATACTTCTCCCTGTCTAACTACTGCATTGATATTCGCCAGGAACAGGTTGAAGAGTTCTAGAGTCCAGAAGCAGAACCTTCCACCCCATTCACAGGAAGGTGTTGGACTAGCATGCTCTTCAGTAGAAATATTTGCCATCTTAGTCCTTTCAAACACAAAAACCATCACCAACAGATATACAATCACATATAAGAGAGACTTCAAGGATTGGGTGGGCAGGTTGTGAGTTTTGTTTATTTGTTTTTCTTTTTTGTTTGTTTGTTCTTATGTATGTTTGAGACAGGGTTTCTCTGTGGAACATCCAGTCCTGTCTGTTCTGGAACTCACTTTGCAGTCTAGCCTTGAACTCACAGAGACCCACAACTTCTGCTTCCAAGTGCTTCTGGCAGGGGTTAGGGACTGCGATGAGGATATAAAACAAATAATAAATAAATAAATAAATAAATAAATAAATAAATAAATAAATAAATAAATGGAAAATATCAACAACATTTTAAATGCCACCGGTAAACCTTATAAAAAAGAAACAGAGAAAGCAATCTCATTCACAAGAGCTACAAAGTAACTGTGGATAATTCCATGCAATTAAATTAATGACTATAATAAAAATAATAAAATAGTAAAAACAGACTTCTGAACTTCCGCAGATTTCTAAGTACTTATTTACACATAGGAATCAGAGGCAGTCAGTACAAGAAGCCGTTTTACCTGGATCATAATGCACAGCACTGTATGGGAGCCAAGGAGCTCTTCTCCTCAATGGCAGAGCTTCATCAGGCACAGGAGATGATAAGTGTATGGTACCCAAGAACTCAGAGTCCATATCCTAGATGCAGAGTTCTGGACCTGGTATCAATGCAATTCACCTAGGTATTCTCAAGAGTCATGCCAGTGTCATCCAGAATAGTGGTGGAGACTACTGATGTGTAAGTCTTCCATCAGGAAGCTCAAAAGGGAGAAGCAGGTAAAGTTTCTATAATGAACTCTGATCAGTTTTCTTTCTTGCAGAGGCAGACAGTTTTAAAGATGTTCTTGCACTTTACCATGAATGAAGAAGTGATCATACAGAACTATGGTGCTCAACCAGGCTATCTACAATAGAACTTGAGAAATGTTTGTCAAAATCTGGATATGTTCACAGGAGTTCCACACTTAGGACCATTACTTCTCCAAAATGAAAAAAAATAGGAGAAACCCACCATGCTTACCCACTACCTCTACCCATTAGCTCAGCACACCATCTCTACTGTGTCCACATGATTTAAAACAAGGAATGGGGTTTCTCTATTCTTCATCTTCTCTGTAAAGGAATCACATCCTCTTAAGAGTAGAGAGTAGGGAGACTCCTTATCGGGTTACTTCTCTCTTTGAAGTTCTTCTTGTTCTAATTTTGTCATCTGTCTCCTCTGAATTTACCCACTGTCCACAGTCAGAAAGCCAACAGGATCTGAAGAATTCTTTAGTATTATAGAGTGATAGGTAGGTAGGTAGGTAGATAGATAGGTAGGTAGATAGATAGATAGATAGATAGATAGATAGATAGATAGATAGATAGATACATAGATACATAGATACATAAATACATAAATAGATACATAGATAGACAGATAAATAGATAAAGCATAATATCTCAGTAACAACTACTGGAGCTCCACTTTGATCTACCCTACCAATCAGTGGTTCTGAAAATTAGGTCCTGAATCAGTAGTATCAGCATATCTGGGAACCTAGGACAGGCTAACATTCTTAGCCCCTCCTCAGACCTATGGTTTAGGCCCATTAAAGGAGAAACCTGCATGTTATGTGTTCATGAACATCACAGAAGATTCCAGTGTTCCTTCAGAGTAAGAGTCCCCATCTGACAATCACCTTCTCACCTACCCACACTGCTTCCTGATGCAGGCGCCTGGAGTTATGTTCTTGCCTTTGCTGTGCTCAGGTGTCAATCAGATTAGACACGCTGGGGATTTAGCACCTGTGGTTCAACTCCCAATTGGAACTAGACAAGAGCTATCAAAGACTTCATGTTCTTAAGACATCCAATGGCCCCCTGAAGAGTGCTCTACTTTCTTCAACTTACTTTCTCAGAGATCCTCCTTGTAAGCTAAGCCCCAGCTGCCCCTGAAGTAGTCTGCTCCTAAATACATACTTAAATGTTCTTTCTCATCCCTCTCTCACTTGTTCACCCTTCTCCACCACGGATTCTTGGCATTACTTCCAAAATATACTTCTTGCTCCCACACATTTCTCCCAGGGCCTACTTCACAGCCAATATAAGTTAAGACCTTCTTCATGAACAGGATATAATACTGATGTTCTAAGGGCTATTCATGTATCATTACATACTATAGAAATGACTGAACATTGAGGTGATATTCTCTATCACTTCCGGAGCTGATAGGAGGCATGTGCAGAGACACTTTTAACTCTTGAACATGAACTGTGGAGATGAGGAACAGAGCTGGCTCGAGCCAGATTAGAAGTTGAGAACTGGCTTTATGCCCCCTTCCCCCTTATTTCAAGTAAGAATCTCTTACTCATTAGGATGGATGCAAGAGAGAACCAGATGTCCCCTGATTCAGGTTACTTATCAGACTTCATTTGCCTCTGTTGCCTTGAATGGGAGATAAACCATGATGATATTATGTTTCACTGCAAGTATGCACTGATGGTGAATATGCAAAATCAAAGGAAAAGATATCTTAGAGCTTAAGGATAACAAATGCATAATATTTCAGAAGATTCAAATTGAGGCAATATGTTATCTATGATTTTTAATGAACTGCCAGCCAGAAATAAAAATCGACAGCCTGAGTCATCTGCTGAAATATTTTTTCCAACATTTTTGCAATCTGTACACATAGTTGCAGTTCTTAATTAGGAACATTTCTAGGTCATCAAGGAAGAATTCAATTTTCTTCAGCTGGGTTTTTGTTATCAAGGATGTTTAGTATGTTTTCCTTTACAACATTTTGTTTATCAAGAAAATCAGATAAACAGAATGACAGACACTCCTATTTTTTATTAGATATATTCTTTATTTACATTTCAAATGATTTCCCCTTTCGTGGATCCTCCCTCCTGAAAGTCCCATAAGCCCTCTTCCCTCCGCCTGGTCCTGAGTCAACCTCCTTCCTCCCACTTCACTGTCCTGGTAGGGGAACACTGGCCACTCCTATTTAAGGCAAGAAGGAGGTGAGAACAGTGAAGAAGAGGCATGGAGAAAGAAAATAGCTCCATGACATAAACGTCTGTGCATAGTGTGTCCTATTATTTTCACAGTTTTTTTTTAAGTATATCTTTCATCACAAGCTTTGAACCCACCACCCTTTGGTGCCTGCTACCCACTGATGCTTACCATTTAAGTGTGTCAGCCACAGGTTCCTCCTAAAGCACTTAGATGGAATCATGGCTGGTTAATGGCCCTTGAGACTTGGTTAGACACACTTGTCTCAGCATCTCTGGATGAGGGCCAGGAGGGGACTCTTCATCTACTAAATCTACACTGCCTGTCCTCTCTACCTCTTCAGCAGGTAAAGGAAGCTGCTCTAAGCAAGCGTAGGATTAAGGATGGGGTCCTTGCTTTCCTTCATTCCCCCTCCTACCTCTACACTTTCAGTAATTCACATGGAGCTTGCTTAGACTTTTGACATGCTTGTCTTTCAGAGGTGAGAAACTGGTCCAGAGAGCATGAGAGAGAAAAGAGAGAGATGAGAACTTTTCTCTGTGTTGAAATCTGACCTGTCAATAATTCAAGTGGCAAAACAAAAGGAAGTATCCAGCTCCTCCTTCTCTTGTTATTTGTTTATATTTACTTTCCTTAGTATAACCTGGTGGGGTTGAGACAAAAACTAAAATGTGAAGAAATCTCTTCTTCACCAGGATGATTTCAGATTGACATTTAAGTCAGAATGCTAGAGGCCTGGAAAATGATAGTAATGTGAAAGGCATCACCACCCATCCAACTATGCAAAACACTGCCAAAAAGAGCAGGCAGTAATAAAATCTGATAGCCCTACAGAATATCGTGGGGAATCTGTGCAGTTTGAGAGGGATCTGCTGATAAGGTGTTCCCTGAGAGATATGGGACATGCATTTCTGCCATTGAGATGGTTCCCAGTGCCTGGTGGCAGCCAGCTCAACTCTCGTGAACTTGGAGATGTGGACTGCCCTATGCCCATTCCACCACCACCATGGTGGCTAGCTCATCTAGGAGTGGAGCCTCAAGCATTTGTGGACCTTTGTTTCTTTAGTGATGGTGATGCACACAGCTCTGACAGAAACCACTGAGCCTGGTTCCTATTCACGGTTGCCATGTTGTCTCCAGTCCAAACTTAACAGAGAAAAACACCCATAAGTCAGACACCACAATTAAATTTTTTTGTTATTTCATTGTATGGGTAGATTAGATTTACCTAAGCGAGAAAGCATGTGAATGAATTTAAGTAGGCATGAGTGACATAAAGCCACCAATTTTGAGGCACAGCAGAAACAGCTTATGCACTATGGTCATGCTAATGTGCTTTCCAGCTTGGGAATGTGCCTGGGGAGGATTCTTGCTGCTACATGATTGATTGATGGGTTCCTAGACACTGTATAGACCCAGGGGAAGGAAAGCTCATCATCGGAGACAAATCCTGTTACTCCATCTTTCCACTAAATTGAATCAAGTCCTATGACTCAAGAGGAGAACTTTCTCTATGCATCTGCCTTAAATAAGGAGACATTAGACTCTGGGAATGCATCTTGGTAGAATGTCCCAATGTTCAGTGGTATTATGCTTGGCAATTGGACACCAACCAACTTCAGAATGTGGACCTCAACTGATAGGACACATCAGCAAACCTGAGATGAGGATTAGGGTGCATGTGGTTATTTGGAGGCAGTCCCAAGGAATCAGATGGGAGGAAGTAGAGAAAAGGGCATAAAGGGAAGTTGGCATCATAAGCTACTTGCAGTTGTAGGCACTGGAACTCAACCCAAGTGGGATGAAAGGGTGAAACATGGGCAGCTTCACTTGAAGAAAAGGTTCTTCCCATCAGACCCAGCTTTAATTGACAGATGCCATGCTATTACTATCTCTACAGGTTTATTGTACTTTCTATGTATCTCTCTCTCAAGATGTCCCTTCAAGGGATGAAAGAGAAGAGAAATGGCTTTATTGTCACTCTGTTTCTCTGGAGGCATGTTTCAGGATCTGTTCTGTAGGCCTCTTGGGCTGGCACTCATAGTTCTAATTTTTTTAAGATGCCCTCTTTTCTCAAAAGTTTGCTCACTGATGGGAAAACACAGACAGAAAATATAATCAAAGACAGATTTCAGAACTTATAATGATATGATTTCCCCAACGCCAGAAAAAATTCAAACAACAAAAAAAGATGGTCTATATTATGAATGAATCTCCTTGGCATCTTAAAGTCTGAAATCAATTGCTCAGGCTGAGCAAACAGGAAAGTGGATATGAGAGGCTTTATGAACCTGAGCTTTCCAAGTTTAACATTGATGTTCAAGAGAAGATGTGACCCACCCAAGGAAAGGATTTATCCACATGGGGCTCATCTGCCTCAAGCAGAAACCTAAAGCCAGTGTCAGGGTGTGGGGAAGTGTTTGAAAAGTAAGTCAGAGAGCAACCTGAGAAGCAGTTCACAGATGTGATGGTGGAAACTCTCAGTCAGAATGATAGCCTGATAGCTGTGCACTTGTAAAATCTCCAGTTATTGGGTAGAGAGAAGCACTAGGTGCAGATTAGTTTCAGAAGGCAAAGCCCTGTGGAGCCTGGTTCAACAGGAAGAGCTTCTGACTCTCAGGCTTCTAGTTAAGAAAGTAGTTCTTGGTGATTCTTGATTTGTCCCTGGTACAAACCTGTGTGGGTTTCTAAATTTGGAAGCTTTGTGGACTGCATTTTTTGCTATGGTTTCTTTTACTTTGTTTTATGGGGAGTAAGGAAAATGGATGGTGCCCCCTGTGGATAGAAATTGGCTTTTCGCCCTGGGAGAGAGCCATTGCCTTATTGCCTTGCTTGGTATTACTGTCAAGCCCTCTCAGGGCTGATTTCCCCAAAGGTTTGGGAGCAGTGTATTACAGGGTCATCATAGACCAGAGGGTATGACAACCATGTTAGAGCTAGCTTGTCCACACCTGGAACAGCTTTTTCCAAACAGTTTTGTGGAAGCCACTTGCAAAACATCATCCATCATTCATATCTCAGGTTCCAGGAAATTCTGGAGAGCCTGTAGGATGGAAAACAGCTGGAAAGTGGTGTACTAGTTTGCACCTGGCAACAGGATGGGTCAAATCTGTTTTCACTTCTCAGACTCAGAAAACTTTAGAGCCAACACCCCTGCTTGAATATCATTGTTGGATCACGACACAAATGATTGGCAGAGCTCCGGGGACACAGCATGTGTGGTAGCCTGTGTCTGGGGAAGAAACTTGGTCAGGCACACCACTGATGGCAAGTCAGGGTTCAAAGGCTGAAGGACCTAGAGTATGTTGCCCAGAAGCTGCAAAAAACACGTAAAAGAGAAGGAAGACCAAGCTATTGCAGAGTTTCCTATCTTGGGAAAAGGCCTAGCCTCTGGTATGGCTGTTTCTGAAATCTATGAACTATATAACCTGCAGGTATTTTAAGAGAAGAGGAAACCATTGGCCAAAGGCAGTTCTCTGAAGGAACAACTTAGGAATGAATACAAAGGGACCTTGCTAAACAAGGAACAAGACAGCAAATGGCATTAGAACAATCATGTAGTCTCCCCACATTGATCTATTTTGCTTTTGATCAACCTAAATAAGAAGCAGAATTCTGTAGATAGAGTTTATGTGGGAATGAGTAGAATTTACAGACCTGGGAAATTGTGATGATCCTAAGCCTCTCTGAGGTTACTGCAGATGAAACTCTCTCTCTCTTTCTCTCTCTCTCTCTCTCTCTCTCTCTCTCTCTCTCTCTCTCTCTCATTCTCTCTCTCATTCTCTCTCTCTCTCATTCTCTCTCTCATTCTCTCTATCTCTCCATGTGTGTACATGTTCATGTATGTGTGCACATGTGTGTGGAGGCCAGAGGTAGATAAATATTAGATGTTGTCCTCAGTTGCTTTCCACTTCATTTTTTGAGATAAGTTCACTCACTGAACCTGGAGGTCACCTATTTGGCTAGGTAAGGTGGTCAGTGAGTTCAGAGTATCTGCCTGTTTCTACTTCCCAGTGCTAGTGTTAGAGGCATGCACACCAGGCATATTTATTTATTTATTTAAACATGGATGCCAGAGATCTAGACTCTGGTCTTATGCTCTTATTGTAAGAAGGTTACTGGTTGAACAATCACTTCCCTTCCCACTGTAGGAGAAATTTTGTAAAGTCCAAAGAGAAACAAAGCATAAGCTAGTCACAGAAGCTCCTTGAAGAAGATGGAGCTGGCTGATTCATGGGACTGGCTGTTGACATGGAGATGTCTACCCAGAAACTGTTACAGCTGCATAATTGAGATGCAGAAAGGCAACTTTGGATTGAAGAAGGCTTTGTTAAAGTGTGAGGTTAGTTGTGCTTGAGGGCAGTCCCCTCATGGCCTCTTGACTCCATTTTGTAAGTGTCTGATGTAGGTAACCCCATTTTTTGCACAGAAGATTTCCATACCTGTGAACTGAACATGTAGCCTGCCCTTAATGAATATGGAGATAAGGAATTTTTAGAGTTGGAAAATAAGACAAATGTTTTATAATGAATTTTATATCTCTATAGTGTTCAACACAGTGGCAGACACGATGTAATTTCACATTAATAAGAAGAAATGTATGTTATCAAATAACTGATCAACCAAATGATAGATATTTCCTTAATAATGTTTATGAGATAACTGAACAACCCGGAGGTGGGTGACGGACAGTGGGAAGGCAGAGAGAGACGGGAAATGATGCACCACACTGAGTACTGCATGTTGTAAGATAAATTTTCAGCTAAGGTACAGATACTTTGTGCCCTTTCACATGAAAAGGCATCAAAATGTCCCATCTATGGGTGAGAATGCAGTGATATCATTGCAGAAGTCCAATCCTTTAAGTCCAAGGACGTAACTCTGGGAATATCAATAGGTAGCTAGTCCTTTTCAATCCTTAGAAGAAAGTAAGACACTGAAGAAGTTTGTTGTGTCCCCAAAGTAAATGCTAAGCATGGTTGTGGCTGAAGAATAGGAACTTTTTTAAATAATAAGAGTCTTCAATCAGTGATGTCACTATCCAAGAAAGTTCAAGGTTGGCTGAGAAATACCTGGGATTCTCCTAAAAGGAACAAAATAAAATCATGGGAAAACTAAAACAAAGACAGAACACAACCTTTTCTAACAAGAATACTTGTAACACGTGTTAGTGTGACCTCTTTGAGTGACTAGACCTACCCAAGTTGAAGTTAGTTTCATAGTGAAAATACAAAGTGCCTTCCAACAACCAGACACAACTGTACAAGTGTAAAGAACCAACTTGCTGGCAAGTAGGCCCTTGGGTTTGTCTTCAAGGGAAGGAGCAAGCTCTGACTATGAGATGCATCCCAATTTAGGAACGTGAGGAATGCTAGAGAATCGGGGAAAATAGAGTTGCTTTCTTTCCATAGTGCAGGCTCCACAATGATCTATTTAAAGTTTCATTATTTCCTAATTCTCCAAGGTAAAGATTGTCTGACTTGTTTTTTCCTCACCTGAGTGTGATAGGAAGGGCCTTGTTATTAGGACCAGACAAAAACAGGGCAGAATCTTTTTTTCCAAGACCTATTTACATCCGGGGTTTTGTAGGATTTAGAAAAGGACAATAGCCGAGTTGTCTGGAATCCACACAGGCGTCAGGAAGCTGAATTGTGAAGGACTCAGGAGGCCTTGTCCTGGCAGCAGCATCCTTCTGGGTCCCTGGATTTTCAGGAAAAGCTGCTTGCTATAGCCTAAGCATAGGGATTCCAGGAAGATACTTTATTATAACAATGTTTGGAGGAGGGACTATGGTTCCACATTCCTAAGGGGAAATTCAGCATGAATGTATATTTCCTTAGAAATCCCAGGGGTTGGGTAATTATAACCATAGGTAGGGCTGTGAGGCTATTTCCACAGGAAGGCTGTAAGTTCCTATTGCAAGACTGGAGATCATAGTGCAACAGACACAGTGGAATGATGGATAGAAGTGGATGCAGTTGGTCTGAGCAGCTGCAGCAGTTGCAATTGTATAAGGATTGGTTCTGTCTCCTTGGTCAATGTCCAGTAGCTCCTAGGCTCTGGTGTTGACTTAACTGATGGACATGGCCCTCAGAGAGGATGCACAGCTGATATCACAGAAGAGAACACTGTGGGAGATAATCAAATCCTTGGCCGAGAACTGGGTGTCCAAAGCTAATTAGTGCTCTGTTGCTCTAAACAAAACGTCTTTAGGGAGGAAGGGCCTGTTTGGACTCTCATGGTTTCATTTCATCAGAATAGGCATGGGAAGGCATGGGAGAGCTGCTCACATCTGGAAGGCAGAGGCAAATGGGAGAGGGTGGTCATATCAAAGTAAAACAGGAAGCAGAGAGAATAGCAGGAATGTCCAATAGTTATAATGTTCAGAGTTCCAATACTAAGGAAAAAAACTACTTCCTCCAACTAGGCCCCACCTCCTAATAGTTCTACTGCCCTCTCAGATTTTGCCACAAGTTTGGGGAGAAGCATGAACCTGAAGAAGACTCAGTTTGTAAGTTCAAACTATGTGCAGCAACTTTAGATGCACAGAATATCCCAAAGGAGATAGAAATTAGACCTTTTTTGAAGAACAAATGATGTAAGAAAATGTCATTAATTTGATGTTTCCCCAATCAACAGTCTTGGTTGAACAAGTGAATGAAGAAGCAGGTTTTGTTCAATTGTTAATTAGAACATGGACCCATATTCCTTTAATAGCGAATCTACATCTGTCATCTGCCGACTGTTCTGGCCAAGTCTTTTTGGTAGGAAACTTCCTTCAGGTGTAATGGTAAATGGAGGAAAATCTTTTAGACTTGTCCATGAGGAAAGAGTAGCAGAATCTATTTGTCTTAAAATAAAAGTTTTGACATCTATTTTGTAAGTCCTAGAATTTTATCTGAAGACAGCAAAAATCTCCCAAAGCAGCTATCATTCTCCACTGTCGCCCTTTCAGCAGAGATTGCCCACTGAGGCTGAGGACCCCTCTCTGTCTGCCTTACCTTGCCTTCTCCCTGCTGGAAAGGATATTTCTCACACCCTTTTCCTCTGGGTCACCTTAGAAAGCAGTACTCTGTAAGGCTAGGCACTGAAGAATCCCAGGAATACAGCTACACGCCCCCTTGAGCAGAGCGCCCCCTTGTTGTCTTTTCTGCTCAAGCTTCCCGGTGGATCTCTCAACTATGATTTTTTTTATAGCTCTTGCCAGCAGCTCATCTGGCCCCAGGAAGATGCAGCCTTTTCTAGTATTTTACTTATGGTAAGGGCTCTGTTAAACTGATTTTTTTTTTGGTGGACACAACAGAAATCATCTGTTTCCAGCATGCGTTGTGAAATCCACTTCCCACAGCCCCATGGAAATTGTCCCCAATTATACCTCTTTGGACATCAGACTTGAAATGGTTCATTAGTTCTTTATTACTTCCTGGCTTCAGTTTCCAACTGACCTTGATGGATTGCTGTGGGAACAGGAAAGGCCTATGTGAGCAGACAGAAGCCATCTTCTCTCACTGGTGTGATTTCCCTCTAATGTATTCTCACCACAGTACTTGATACCATAACTTTAAGCCTTTGACATACCCTTCATTTGATGTAATGAGATTGCTTCCATTTTTTCTTGCGTAAGGACTTGGGAGGGGATGTAGTACTGACGAGCAGGGAAATGAAGTTAGCCATGACCTCTGTTGACGCACATAACATCTAACCCTAAGTTTGAAGTCAGAATGGAAAACAGGGCAGTTTCTGCTTACAAAATTAGCTCACACACTTTTCCAGCACTGTATTTCATTCCTCTATGTTACAGCATCCCCTACCCGTGAGGACAAAGGAGCTTTTCAACTAGACTGTACCTTGTTTTGTTTATTGAGAGATTCCTTACAACATGCATAACAGCTTCTTCAATTCTATCAGTAATCAGAAAGCTATGGAATGAAGTTGGTTAGCTAATTTTGATCCCCAAAGTATATTTGGCACTTAATATAACACAGGATGACATCATTTCCTTCCACAGGGACATCCAGTCTCTTGCTGTGCATAATGAGCCCAAGGAGTATATTGACACACGCAAGATGACACAGAGGCTAAAGGCAAAGTCCTTACTCAGAACTTTCCAGTCCTGAATCTATCTTTAGCAATGACCCTTTGTGCCCATGCCACAGTGACTCTGTAGGTGCCTCTTATGATGTTTTCATGGCTTGTTAATTAGTCACAGGCTCACTAGAACCCCTCCCCTAACTAAAATTGGGTGTGAGACCTAGGAACTTTGTGTTTTATTTCATGGTTATTGTTGTTGTTGTTGTTGTTGCTGTTGTAACCCACAGTGGGCTGGTCAGGCTCATATAAGTCAGTTCTAGATACTACAGCTTTTAGATGTAGAAGATGTCAGCTCACTTCCCCCATGTCTGTGGGTATAACCCATGCCTCTTCCTTCATTCACTTCATTTACTTCCTGAACTATTCAACTGTTTCCCACCACAGGGCCTTTGCACATGCTATTCCCTCTACTTGGGTGCTACTCCTACTCTTGGTATGGCTAAGCCCTCTCAATTTTAGGCCTCATCCTACACAGAACTTCCAACTGAGAGAGACCTTCCTCAGTCATCTACTTAAACAAGCCTGGCCATCTCTGTTCATGGCATTCTCATGTTCTGTTTGGCCCACTCTTCTCACCATCTTGCTTCTACTCTCAAGTATCTGGAAGTGGTTACAATATTTCTTAAAAGAATTAAGGAAGAACACAGAAATGAGTGGATGGACAAGAGTATGAGCAAAGGGCAGAGAGGAAGGAGATATAGAAGGAAAAATGAAGGAAGGAAAGAAGAGGAAAGAAATATTTGCATAGAATTCATATGCTATTCACATAAACAGCTAGAGGTGATTAAAGTACATAGGGAGAAGCTGGCCCTGCTACCATCAGCCATGAGGTATTGTGGGTGGGTGTGGAGAAAATAGGGGAAGATGATGCTCTCCATGACCTCACTCTTCACCATCTGTCCAGAGAGCTGGGTGCAAGGACATGAGAGCAGGAGAGCTAGCTCTGTCCATCACCAACTGTGGCACTAGAGAGAGTGGGCCCTGTACCTTACCTGGGCAATAGGTGAACCAGCCACAAGGATCTGAGAGTGGGAGAAATGGCCAAGCCTTTATCAGCTATAGAACTTGGGAGAATGGACCCTGCACCTGGACTGGGCAGCACAGTGAGCTGGCTCTGGTAGTGTAGGTGTAAGTGAACTGGCCCAGAGGAGAGACAAACAGGAGAGCTGATCCTACTTTTTCTCAGGGGTGACATTGGGAGGGCTAGCCAGGGCAACACGGGCAAGTTCACCCTGATGGTACAGATAAGAGAAAGCTGGTAAACTGACAAACCAGCTCAGCTACCACCCACCCCAAAATCTACACCATCTGTGAACTGTTGGAGCACGTGAAAGGGCCAGTTCTGCTGATCCAAAGCTACAGGATCTCCATGACACACGGCAACGACAGGATTACCAGGAGGAGTCCTGGTGAGGATCCAGTATTTATGGTGTGGCAGAAGCAGATACCTCAAACCCAACCAATGAATCATTGCAATGAACATTTGCAAGTGAAGATGTGTGGACAGAGGGATATACTGTGGGGACACACTGTGACACTATAGCTTCTATGATGAGATGTTTTCTATGCTCTGTTTAGTTTGGTTTAGTTTGTTTTTTATTTTCTTCTGTGAGGGGAGGTCGCAAGGGTAGAGGGCTAATACAAGGGTATGGGGAGATGAATAGGAGTGGGATGCATAATGTGACACAAAGAATCAATAAAAAGTTGAAAAAAATACCAAAAAAAACATACAGGGAGATGTATATAGGTCATAAGCAAATAGAACCTGCTTTACATAAGGGACCTGAGCATCCACAGATGGTGATATTTATATGAGGTTCCAGAATCAATTCCCCATGGATACTGAGGGACAATTATGCATGGTTTTCATATCAGAAAGTAGAACTGGCACACCTCCAACATTATAGGTGTTACCAACACACTCTTACCTTCATTTAAAAATTTCGTCTGTACTGATTCCAAGTTACACTTACTGAGATCCCAGAAAGAAATATGTCTTCTCGAAAGACTGTTTTGTTTTTAAAATAAAAAAATATTGAAAGGATGTGTTCTTTATTTGAATGCCAGGCACCATCTTGGTCCCAAGTGATCGTGGATGTTTGTAGTTCAGGGAAGCACTGACTCCTAGTCGAACAGTAGGATATAAGAAGTGGTATCCATGGCCCAAGGATAGAAGCCCATGATAAGTTCATGTTGATGAGAGGGCATGATAGGACAGGGATGCAGATCTGTCCTGTAAAAGGTAACGTATTCAAATACTTGGTTAATTTTCGTGTTCTCTGTATGCTGAGGACCAACCAAGGCCAGGGTTAGTTTCAATGACAGCACTTTCTAAATGTGATCCCTTGTTATGGCTCCTATAACCCCCCACACCAAACTTTTCATTTGGCTGAGTCTTTCTTTCCATGTGTCAGTGATACCCACACTTGGGTACAGGCAATATTACTATGAATTTTAATGATACTCACGACTCTGATCACTATTCCTGTTTAATGGGCATCAGAGTGGCACTGAAATGACCTCATCAGTCTCAGCTGTAAGAAATTCTTATTCTTATCTGTCTAGATATGCCTCTGAGAGTAGACCCTGAGGACACATCTGGGTGCAGTAAAAATGCTCAAATTCTAAGCCTTGATAAGATTATTGAGCTATGGAGACATAAGGGTCACATCGCTGTCACTCCAGAGATCTTCAGAGCACAAACTTGGAGTGGCTTTGGGCTAATCCCTGTCTTTGCAGTGAACTTTAATCTTTTCTCTCTGTTTTTACCCACATCCTCCAGCTTTACTATGGTATAATGGTCAGGTAAAAATGTGATATATTTGAGAGATACAGTTTTATAATCTGATCTACACAAGCATTGGGAGATGATTTGAAGTGGCACTAATGCATCCTTAGCTGATATGCTTCACATAGTCCAACTGAGAGTTGAGGGGGTGGGGGGGGAGGGAGGGAGCTGTGGACACTTAAAACCTACATTATTTGAAGATGGCAAAATTATTCATTATGTTCACCATAGTGCACATTAGGTCTCCAGTGTTTATCCATCTTTGTCCTTTGAGCTCCTATTTTTCTCATCCTAAACTTCTGGTGGCTACTATACTAGTCTCTTCTCTAAATGGTTCTACTCTGAACATGCATGACTAGTCTTCCTGGGTTTCATTTCTTTTCTACCTACATAATGTTCTCCAGGTTCATTCATGGCAGCCAAGAGCACAATTTGCATTTTTTTAGAGCTGACTGATGCCTCTTGCACATGGGTATGCACACAGAATACTGCCTTTATGCACTCTCCTGTTAATGGACACTGGTTTGCTCCCTTACCTTGGCCTTTGGGAAGAATGCCTTAATGTAAGCATGCATTAACTCCAACATTTGTTACTCTTCGATTTTGTGGTGGATATCCCTGCTAAAAAGTTACTCTTTGACCATCTCTCCCTCCTCCTCTCCCCTCCCCCTCCTCCTCCCCCTCCCCTCCCTCTCCCTCTTTCTACCCTCTCCCTCCCCTCCCCCTCCCCCTCTCCCTACCCTCTCCCTCCCCCCCCCTCCCCCTCTCCCTCCCCCTCCCTCACCCTCTCCCTCCCCTCCCTCTCCCTCTCTGTCTCCCTCTTCCTTCCCTCCCCCACCCCTCCCCTCCCCATCTCCCTCTCTCTCTCTCTCTCTCCTTCTTCCCTTCTTTCTCTTTGACCATTTTTCAATTCTGTGTATGAGTTTGCTATTCAGGTATATGAATTCTTTATATATTGCAGACAGTAACCTCTTGCTTAATATGCTTTGCAAATGTGTTGTCCAATATGTAGGTTGACTTTTTCATTTCCCTAGTATATTCTTTTACTGTATAGAAATTGCTTGATATAGCCTTACTTGTTTGCTTTGTTCTCCCTAAAATTTATAAATTAAGAGCTAAAAAGTCATTGCTAAAAACAACATATGAACAGAAGATTTTCCTTGCATTTTGTTCAGTGTTTTAAAGTTTTAAGGTTTAACACACTGTTCAGGTTTTGGGTAACCTCAGTGTGTTCCCTGAGACAACGATCCCCTTTTACCAATGAATGTTCTGCTGATGCAGGGATGTTTCCTGATAAATGTTCTTAACACCTTTGTCAAAAACTAGGTCAGCTTGTGTTCTTGAGTTCATTTGTGGTTCTTCATTTCATTCATTTTGCAACTGCATCCATTTTATGCAAGTTCTAAACTGTACTGATACCTATACCTCTATCATGGGATTTGAAATGTAAATAAATATATCAATAAATTAAAAAAAAAGAAATCACAAAGATTTTGTCACTATTTTTCTATAGTAGAGCTTGAGGTCAGGGATGGTGGTTCCTCCAGAAGTTCTCTTGTTGTTGAGAATAGTTTTCGCTCAACAATTTTGGTTTTATGTTGTTCCAAATGAATCTGAGATTTGCTCTTTCTAACTCTGTGAAGAATTGAGTTGGAATTTTGGTGGGGATTGCATTGAATCTGTAGATTGCTTTTGGTAAGATGGACATTTTTACTATGTTAATCCTGCTGAACCACGAGCATGGGAAATCTTCCCATCTTCTGAGGTCTTCTATTTACTTGAAGTTCTTTTCATACAGATCTTTTACTTTTTTGGTTAGAGTCACACCAATATTTTTTTATATTATTTGTGAATATTGTTAAGGGTGTCATTTCCCTAATTTCTTTCTCAGTCTTATCCTATGAGTAGAGGGAAGCTACTAATTTGTTTGAGTTAATTTTATATCTAGCCATTTTGCTGTAGTTGTTTATCAGGTTTAGGAGTTCTCTGGTGGTATTTTTGGGGTCACTTAGGTATACTATCATATCCTCTGCAAATAGTGATATTTGACTTATTCTTTTCCAATTTGTATACCTTTGGCCTCCATTTGTTGTCTAATTGCTCTAACTAAAACTTCAAGAATTATATTGAATAGACAGGGAGAAAGTGAGCAGCCTTGTCTGGTCCCTGATTGTAGTAGGATTGCTTCAAGTTTCTCTCCATTTAGTTTGATGTTGGCTACTGGTTCGCTGTATCATGCTTTTACTATGTTTAGGTGTGGGCCTTGAATTTCTGATCTTTCCAAGACTTTTACCGTGAAGGGGTGTTGAATTTTGTCAAATGCTTTTTCAGCATTTAATGAGATGATCATGTGGGGATTTT
This sequence comes from Apodemus sylvaticus, assembly GCF_947179515.1. NCBI lineage: Eukaryota > Metazoa > Chordata > Mammalia > Rodentia > Muridae > Apodemus > Apodemus sylvaticus. The sequence goes on along the minus strand of NC_067476.1, from coordinate 131,509,119 downwards.
TTTTTTAGTTTGTTTACATAGTGGGTTACATTGATTGATTTCTGTATATTGAAACCTACTTGATCATGATGAATGATAATTTTTATGTGTTCTTGGATTCTGTTTGCACCCTGTAGAGACCATATCCAGAACGGTATAGAGACATGGGGCCACCTACCCATCTCAAAACTATTAACACAAAATTTTCCTGTCTAAAGGAAATACAGGGACAAAGAATGGAGCAGAGACTGGAGGAAAGAAAGGCAATCTAGATCCTTCCTATATACAGCCATGAAACCCAGACACTATTGCCAATGCTAAGAAGTGCTTGCTGACAGAAGCCTGATATGGAGGTCTCCTGAGAGGCTCTGACACAACCTTACCAATACAGATGCAGATGCTTGCAGTCAAACATCAGACTGAGCATGGGGTCCCCAATGGAGGAATTGGGCCAAGGCCTGAAGGAGCTGAAGGGGTTTGCAACCCCATAAGAAGAAGAGCAATATCAACCAACCAGACCCCCTCCCAGAGCTCCCAGGATCTAAACCACCAACCAAAGAATACACATGGAGGGACCCATGGCTCCAGCTGCATATGTAGCAGAGGATGACCTTGTTGGGCATCAGTGGGAGGAGAGGCCCTTGGTTCTATGAAGGCTTGATGCCGCAGTGTAGGGGAATGATAGGGCAGTGAGGTGGACGGGGGATGGGGGAACAGCCTCATAAAAGCAGGGGAAGGGGAGATGGAATAGAAGCTTTGAGGAGGGGAAACCTGGAAGGAGGATAACATTTGAAATGTAAATAAATAAAATAACCAATAAAAAATTAAAAAAGAAAGAAAGAAAAAGAAATCACAGTTTGATGCTTTTTTTTTTCTTGCTCCAGATTCTTTGGCTATTTGAATTTTTTGCTGGTTTTATACAAGTTTTAGGATTGTTATTCTAGTTCTGTGAAAAATGTCATTTAAAATTCCATATAGATTGCATTTAGCTTGCAGCCTGGTTTATGGGCATTTTGTGAATATTAACTTTTCTGATTCATGAACTCAGAATACATTTAGATTTATTTGTATCTTATGCAATGTTTTGGAATTTTATATTTATATTTCATATCCTTGATTAACTTTCTTCCCAAAGGAATTTTTTTTTGGTTTTTTGTTTTGTTTTGTGTTTTTGTTTTTTAGAGACAGGGTTTTTCTGTGTAGCTCTGGCTGTCCTGCAACATACTCTGTAGACCAGGCTGACCTCAAACTTAGAAATCCACCTGACTCTTCCTCTGAAATGCTGGGATTAAAGGTGTGTGCCACCACTGACCATCTTCCCAAAGGGTTTTATGCAATTGTAAATAGAATTGTTTTCTTAGTTCCTTCCTTCCTTCCTTCCTTCCTTCCTTCCTTCCTTCCTCTCTCTCTCTCTCTTTCTTTCTTTCTTTCTTTCTTTCTTTCTTCCTTCCTTCCTTCCTTTCTTTCTTTCTTTTGTTCTTTCGTTCTTTCTTCTTCTTTTTTGAGAAGCTCATCAGTAGTGTGGTGAAACACTTCAAATTTGTATATAGATCTTGTGTTGTGAAACATCATTGAAACTTCATCTGTTCTATGTTTTCTGATAGAGTACTTGGAATTTTTCTGTATAAATTCATATTGTCTCCAAACATACAGTTTCATTTCTTTCTGATTTGGGTTTTTTTCTCGTAGTTTAAAGATATTTATTACAGCAGAAACATCTATCTCATGACCCAAATCCACACTGTTTTTCTAGGAAATCAAAATACCAGATTAGAGGTATAAATAACGAATTGACTTTTGCCCAACTTTGCAGCCTGTAAGTCCAAGGACAAGCCAGCTGCTGTGCTTTCATCTCTAGTATCCATTAGTGTGCCGATGGCTGTCCTCCTCTGTCTACACAGGATCTTTTATCTATGTGTTTGCATCAAAATCATTTCTACAAGAATGCTAGTTGTGGTGGTTTGAATGAAAATAGCCCCCATAGGTTCATAGGAAGTAGCATTATTAGGAGGTGTGTCTTCATTGGCATACCCTAAGGCAGAAGTTGGTATTAGGGACTGGGATATTGCTATAATAGGCTGGGCCATGATTTTGTTTGGAGGAATGCAGACTCTTGGACTATGGATTAGAAAAGCCGTTTAATGCTTTAAGTAAGACTTAATGGGCCATACTGGTAGGAGCTTGGAAGACAGTAGCCCAGAGCGTGATTTTAATTGTGGAGGTCTGGCTCAAGAGGTTTCAGATATTTGTATGTGGCCTAGATTTTCTTCTTGTGATATTTTGGCTAAGAAAGGGGCTGCTTTTTGCTCTTGTTCAAAAAAATCTGCAAGAAGCCAAATTGAAAAATAGAAAATGTATAATTTGAGGAGAAAAGGGACACTGAAACCAGGAAGTGAAATAGATATAAGGAGATAAGAGATTAAAGCTTTGGTTAAATGGAACAAGGGAGTGGTGACCTCAGGGCAAGACCACACCCAGATAAACTTCCAGCTGGTGAAAGGAACTGAAGAAAAGTTTAGTGCACTCCCTGGAAAGAACCCAGATGTCCCTCTATGGAGGAATGGATACAGAAAATGTGGTACATTTACACAATGGAATACTACTCAGTAATTAAAAACAATGAATTCATGAAATTCTTAGGCAAATGGTTGGAACTGGAAAATCATCCTAATATCATCCTAAGTGAGGTAACCCAATCACAAAAGAATACACATGGAATGCAGTCATTGATAAATGGATATTGGCTCAGAAGCTCTGAATACCCAGGACACAACTCACATATTAATCATTCCCAAGAGGAAGGAAGGAGAGGGCCCTGGTCCTGGAAAGGCTTGATGTAGTAGCTTTGTAGGGGATTACCAGGACAGAGAAGTGGGAGGGGGTTGATTGGGGAACTGGCAGAGGGAAGAGGGCTATTGGAACTTATGGGGAAGGGGGAACCGGGAAAGGGAAAATCATTTGGAATGTAAACAATGAATATAGAAAAAAAATCCTAGCACCATGGAGACAGAGATGGTAGAGTTTGAGAGCAGCCTGGGCTACAGAGTGTCAGCACAGCCAAGCTTCAGCAGTGAAGGAAGCCATTGAAGTGACTTTTGAAGCTGGCCTGAATGCAGTTTTGCATTATGATATGACTGCCAGCCTATGGGTGCCAAGGAATGGAATGTGGTGGTTTGATTCAAAATGGGCTTCATAAAGGCCTTTCCTTCTCTGAGGAGAAAGTGAGTGGGAAATGGGGAGAGGTGAGGTGAGAGGGAGGGGCCGGACAGAGAGGAGAAAGGAGAAGCTGTGAGTGATCAGGATGTAAAGTAAATAAAGTTTATAAATAAATAAGTAAATAAATAAACAAAATTTTAAAAATGCCCCCACCCCATACGCTCATAGGAAGTGGTACTATTAGGAAATGTGGCCATGTTGGTGAGAGCATGTCACTTGGGGTGGAGTGGGGTTTGTGGTCTCAGGTGCTCAAGCCAGGCCCAGTGTAGCAGTCTCTTCCTGGTGCCTGCCAATCTAGATACAGAACTCTCAGCTTTTTCTCCAGCACCATGTCTGCCTGCGTGCTACCATGCATCCCACCATGACAATAATGTACTAAACTTCTGAAACTGTAAGCCAGCAACAATGGACTGTTTTCCTTTATAAGAGTTGCTGTGGTCATAGTCTCTCCTCCCAGCAATAGAAGTTCTATCTAAGACTCTAGTTATACAAGACCCACTACAATGCCTTATTTTAACTGAATCACTTCAACCTAAATAGGTCAAATTTTGAGTTATTAAATGTTGTTTTGCCAGGAAGTATTTGTGAACCCCAAAAGACCACTTAGGAGCTGTTTCCTATGGAATAGCATTAGGGTCTCTTTATTATAAGCTGGGGCTTGGGCTCTACTCCAATCCAACCCTCACACAGCAGGACAGGAAGGGAAGGTGTAGCAGCCTTGAACCCCCATCATGACAAATTTTCATAGGAAAATAGGAGCAAGTGAGGGGTGAGGGAGGGGGTGTTCAGTCAGGCAAGCATCTAATAGGATGACTGTAAGCCGACAGGTGGGTGCTCTGAAGCAAGACCATATATAATTACAAACGGTCTGAAAGTGCTTCTGAAACAATGACACTAATCTTTGATTAACTGTTGCTAGGATGTAGCTAGGGAATAACTCTGACCATGGACAAACCCTGAGGTCCTTTCTGGTACATGGGTGCAATTTAAGTTCCGCTGCAGGCCAAGCTCTCACGCTTTTTTTCTTTTCTTTAAGATGAAGGGCCATCCAAAGATACACTAGGTTTGGCCTCTCATTCTCTCCTTTCTCTGGTAACTTGAAGGTCCAATCATGGGACTTCCTGAATTTTATCTAATCTCATGAAAATATTAACAGGGCTATGTCTTTACGATAGAGTTAACTCAGGCCTGGGTGTATTAGTGACCAGAAAGGACTGGACCATCATATTTTAGAGTGGCTCAGGGTTGTCATTATCCAGTCTTTGTGGTGTCCCTGGGGTTTGGGTAGGGGCCCCATCAGTGGGAGACAGGGGGGAGTCCTGAAGCTGAATTTTCTTCCGCTGGTCTGGGTTGTCTTTAATTGCAAACAGGTCTGTGATTCCATGTTGCAATCTGTAGCCGTCCAGAGTGATGGGAGAGACCTTTCTAATGAGGCTCTAATGATGCCTGGCTGGAGGGATACCTGTTTTATAGAGAATACGGAGTTTAGGCCAAACACGTTTATGAGGCCATCGTACACCTTTGAGATCTAACAACTGGCCATCTTTGAGCTCAGTGATGATCTCTGCCTGTATGTTAAGAACAATGTGGGTTGGTATCCAGAACATGATTTCAAAAGGGGTGAGTCCCACCTGGTAAGGAGAGTTTCACACCAGGTAAAGAGCAAAGGGATGGAGACTTAACTCACTCATTGCCAGTCTCTTAGGTCAATTTAGTTAAAGTCTCTTTTAGGGTTTTGTTGATTCTCTCTACCTGTCCTGAACTCTGGGGTCTTTATGCACAATAAAGTTTACAATCAATCCTCAGAGTACTGGCTAGTCTATGACTTACCCGGGACACAAAAGCCGGTCCATTGTCTGACCCTATGTTTTAAGGAGGTCCATACCTTGGCAATATGTCCTCTAAGAGCTTCCTTGTCACTGTGGATGTAGTATCATGTTTGGTGGGGAAAGACTCAATCCAACCTGAAAAGATATCTATAAACATTAGTAAATATTTTTATCTAAAATGTTCTGGTTTTACCTCTGGGAAGTCTGTCTTTTAGTGGACTCCATGGACTTGGTGCCCCGGTATCGAGTACCATGGTTCTTCTCACTGACAACCACATTGGTCAATTCTTAACATTTTCAGCTGTATTTGAATTGGCATCTCTAATTCTGATGTAGGGCTGGTGGCCTAAGTTCTGCATTCTCCAGGGTCTTGTATGTGGAGAATGATGAATCCTTCTCAGAATGTGTGACCTATTGTCTCTGGTACAATTAGTCTGCAGTCTGTCGTCCTCCACCATTCCTTAGGACACTGAAACATGGGCAGGATTCTGGCCCAGCTCACATCTTCTGCAGTATTAGGCTGGTCAGGGAGTACAAGGTCTCCTGGGCCTACGGAAATCAAGGATATGAGGGGCCCAATTTCTAGGATCACCCACTGGGCTGTTTAATCTGCCTTGTTGCCCTCTAAGATGAAATCTCTCTCCTGATGCCCTAGACAGTGGGTGATGGAGTTTTTTAGCCATCCCCCCTGTAGAGTCCTTAGTAGGGAGAGGATTTCCTCTTTATTTGATAGTCTTTCTCTCTATCTTCAGAAGGCCTTTCTCCATACAAATAGCCCCACAGACATGAGCGGTAGCAAAGGCACGTAGCCATAACAAATCTCTGTAGTTATCTCTAATTTATTTTCATTGTCTTATTTTATAAATAGCCTTTATTCCCCTTGCATTTTCACTGGTTTGGATTTCTTCTGTTCCCTTTTCTTGTCTCGATATGCTAGCTAATGTGTCCAATATCATGATGAGCAGAGAAGATGAAAGTGAGAATCTTTGTCTTGTTCACTGTTGATATGATGTTGTCTGATGGGATTGGTATGATGAGGTGTTTTCCTTCTCACTGTTTTAAAGCTCAAACATTGCTGCAGAGTTAAACTGTAAAGCTCCTGTGTTCTTCTACCGGTCACTCCAAGAAGGCCATGGATTAACTGAGAAGGATTACTTCTTTTCTGTCTTCTGGATCTGTCCATGACTGAGGGATGAGTGTTCGAGTCTCTACCTATGATACTGAATCTATTTATCTTTGATTTTTTTTCCTATCAGTTTTTACCTCCCTTGCTTTAATGCCCCATTGTTAGTAGCATGCATATTAAGGATTTTAGTGTTCCTGGACATCTTCTAGGGACCAAGGAACAAATGAGGCAGTACTTGAAATTGACTTGTGCTAGAAGCCTCTCCATTTTTGGAGCATAGCACTAAACACCCACATTCCCAAGTCAAAGTCCAGATGCTGTGCTTAAAAATTTTAACACATCCTATACAACTTCCACTAAAGCCTGGCCATATTGTTTCCTCCTGTTATAGATACATGCAATCATGGATCTGTTGGTCACAAAGAACTTGTTCTGTTATATCCACTGGTCCTGAATCAAAGCCCTATGACTGAAGGCAGAAGTGATTGTGAGATTCTACCACCATAGAATGTGTGTGCTTTTTTTAATTTAAATGTTCATTTGGGGACTTTTATATGAGTACTGTATTTATATTATTTCTCCATCCCCTTTTCAAGTTTTCCCTTATCCCTCTCCCCCTCTCAAATTCATTACTTCTTCTTCTATAATTACTATTGATACATACATAGATACATACACACATACTCTCTCTCTCTCTCTCTCTCTCTCTCTCTCTCTCTCTCTCTCACACACACACACACACACACACCCTACTGAATCTCCTTAGTGTGGCTCACATGTGTTTAGAGCTTACTACTTAGAATTGGATAACATAACAGAGAACGCATCCCTGAAAAAGAAAAATCTTCCTCTTTCTGCAGCCATGGATTGCCTGAGGCTTTTTATAGATGTGGGGACTTGTGTGTGCTTAGATATGATTCAAAATGCCAATACGTTGGCTTTTCTTTTAGAAACCAAGATGTCAAGTGCACTTTGACACATGCCCCATAGATTCTGAAGGAAATAAATAATGTTGGGAAGAACTAAGACTAGTAAGGGCCCACTGGCCTAATCCAAATGTGAGTTTCATGCCGAAAACAAAATTTATCTCAAGTCCATTCAATTGCACATGCCTACATATGGTGAAACTTAAAAAATAATGTAACTTCATGAGTCATACCATGGGTATTACACAGTGCCTAAACTCTCACCCAGATATGCGGTTTTCTTTGCTGGCAGAATGTCATTTTTCTTTAAACATCAAATTGTTAGTCTTAGTAAATGCTAATGAAATTGGGAATATGTAGTTATGTGTAGACACACCCATACTTGTTTACACTATAGTTTCCAAAGTGCTCGCCCACATGTTTCGCTAATCCTCAAGGATCGTGGCTTGCCTTCATTAGCGAGGGAATGTACTGTTGCCTAGGTTACACATTGTACAAGGAACTCTGACTGAGAGCTTTTCACTGTTAGTGCTCATTGTATTATGCAAGGCTGCTTCTCTTTTAAAAAATGAAAATGCCAATTTTATATGCATAATTTAATTTAAATCTCAAATCAAACCACAGAAGTCATTTCTTCCACTTATGAAGAAAAAGCCAACCCAAAGGGTACTGTGTCTCTTTCTTTTGGTACTATGGCTCATAAAGGGTCCTCTGGATCTAATTTACAGGTGTCTTGCGCCTCTCTCTCTCTCTCTCTCTCTCTCTCTGTCTCTTTGTGTGTGTGTGTGTGTGTGTGAATATAAATCCAAGAAAAATTTTAGGAAATCACTTCAAAATGCTGTAATTAATTCAAGGCATTAACTAAACCGAGAAGTGGCCATTCCTGGGGCACAAGAAGAGAGAGCATGTGGTTAATAGCATGCTGAGGAGAGGATGAGTGCACTAGCTGGTGCCAAGGAGGCCCAAAGCCCCCTTCCTACTTAATCCACGGCTTTGTGCTGAGCTATAGAACTCTGGTAACATGCTCCCACAAGAAGATCCAATTAGGCTTCCGCCAGTGGCATCTGTCTCATCAACGCTATGCTGCATATCTTCTAATGTCCTGGATTCATTAAATAATGTTGGGAAGAAGTGCTGAAAATAACAGAAACTTTACATTCTGAAGGTCAGAAGTCTGGGTCAAGGTAGATAACCAGATCCATTCTCTCTGGCAACATTAGGAGAGGATCCTAAGTATCCAGCTTTTGTTCTAATTAAATGAAATTGAAAAATTGTGTGTATGTATGTATGCATATATATGCATGCATGCAAGTGTATTACCCACGTGGACATACATGGAGGACAGAAGCTGACATTGAGAAGTCTTTCCTTGATTACTTTTCCATTGTAGTTTTTGAGACAGGGTCTATTACTGTCCCTGAAGTTTGCTATTACAGCTACGCTGGCTGGCTAGAGTCCCTAGGATCTGTGTGTCTTTCTGCTCTGGCTCAAAGGTTTTCAGACACTTGTGCCTGGATTTTACATGGGTTTGGGGACATCAAACTCAGATCCGAATGCTTGCACAGCAAGAATTTTACCAATTGAGGCATCTTGCCAGCCTGAGCCTCTAACTTCTAATGGTTGCTGGTAAACCCTGGTCTCTTTGACTTGTAGATCCATCACTTCAATCCCATGGCCTCCTTTTGCCTCTGTGTTTTCATGATTTCATTCCTGTGTGTCTGTCTTTATGTCCACACTTCCCTTTTTTGTAAAGGTATGAGTCATACTGGATTAGGACTCACATTGGCAATCTGATTTTAACTAGATCTTTCTGAATCCTGTTTTCAGAGATGATCATTTTCTGAAGTTCTGGGAATAAGACCTCAACAAATCATTTGAGGCTCTTTCCTTGGCTTACATGTTAGTTAATGATTTCAACTTAGCCCTATTGCAAACCTGAAATTCAAACAGAAAGCCAAGAAGAAGCATAAAAATAAGAGTGAAATTGGCAGTTGTCATGAAGTAGTCTGGGCTTGCTATTTTATACCTTATTGTTTGCAAGTTCTCTCTGCTGTATTTCTATCCATAGAATGAAAAATGACAATTCATACAGTATCAGAAGAGTAACCAATTACTGTTACTGCTTATTCTTGTGTAAATTCAGGAAAAGAAGTAGTTATTCCAGATGCATCACAAGACTGCTGCCCATGCCCAAGGTCACAAAGTGAGCTTGAGGTTGAGCTGGTAGAAGTTCCTGTTTGTATTCTTTCAGTATGCCGCATTGCTATTGGATGACCATTGCCCAGTAAGGCCAGAGGAACCACCTACCTGTCCTGTGAATCTGAGCATTTGCATGCATGTGCATGTAGTTTCTTTCCACATGAGAGGTTTTGTTTGCTGCCTTCTTGATTTCTGACCTGCCTCCAGTCACCAGGGCTGGCTTCTTTGTGGTCTTCTGAGTACCTGCTTATACCCTTCTTTTGAATGCCCACAATAGATTGGACTGCCTACCTGGACCTGGGAACAAGCCCAGCTGCTGATCATACCCATCATTGTGACCAGCCATGTCCCCTCCTATCATAGTACATAATATAATATGCACATGGCACATAGTAGGGCTCTCAAAGGGCAATGCTGCTGTTGCTGCTGTAACAGGCTGTAGTATATTCATTCCTTTAAAAATTATTGTTTTTATTATTTTAAATCATGTGTACATATGTGTTTTTCTGTATAAGTGTGTGTACCTGAGTGCAGGTACTATGGAGATCAGAGGTGCTGGATTACACTGAGGTAAAGTTATAGACATTTGTGAGCTGGCTGATATGTGTGAGTGCTAGAAACCTAACTCAGATTATTTGTGAGAGGAATGCATGCTCTTAATCCCGGAGCTATCTCTCCAGCCCCTAAATTAGCCATTTATGATATGTAGCTTTATCAAACTCCATGCAATCCTGTTCATTCTCTGATTTGTGCAGGTGTATGTGGGGTGATACTTGTCCTCTAGGACAGGTAGGCCTATGCTATCCTAGAGCTGAACCTTGGTTATGCTGAACCTTGCCTAGTGCTGAGTCAGCACTGCAGGAGACACACCCTCTGCTACGTTTGGAAAGATAGACCAGATTCCTATAAGTCCAAAGCCACTTAGCTGCATCACTCTTGCACCTATATCTAACACATGTGGTTTGTGGTTGAATTGCTTTCTATTTCTCTGCAATTCTCCTATACCATCGCATGCCATTTTGTCCTTATTGATAACACCCTCAGAAGCTGAATTAGAGACACAACCGAGCTGTCTAACTTTCATATCTGGTATTTTCAAATGGTGTGCGCCACTTAGCTTTAGAAGTGTATGCTGCTTTGATTAGAATTGATCAGTTTAGTGACATTGTCCTAAGCTGAACTGTTCAAGTGCATCATTATCGCGTCATAGTCTTGTGCCAGCCTCTTCCTTAGTCCATGTTCCTGGCCATTGAAGCTCCTAGGTGATGGCTCTGTGTCTGACCTTCCCCCCCCAACACACACACACACACACACACACACACACACACACACACACACACACACGCACGCACGCACACACACGCACGCACACGCACGCACACGCACACATGCGCGCGCGCACGCGCGCGCGGACAAGCAAAACAGAAGCTGACTGAGCGCTGAGCATCCTCTCTGCTCCCTGGGTAGGCTGATAGGATCCCTCCTTCCCTGAGCCCGGGAGTGTGGAATGGGATAGAATAGGAGGATCAAGTTGGAGGAAAGAATGGACAGGAGCCAGTGAGGCAGGAGGCAGAGGAGCTAGGGCACAAGGTGTGGAGTAAACCTTGGGGAACCTTGGGTAAACCTTGGGAGTAAACCTAGGAAGGTTTTGAACAGGAGAGAGGGATTCCATTCAACTGACTCTGTCTTCCAGATCTAAAGGCCAGCACTGCTGCATGTCAGCAAGCTCCTGAGGGAGTGATTTTCAAGTGCACATGTCTTGTTATTTCAGAGCTATTGGTATATTTACTTACTTCACAGGTACTGAAAGTATCTCCAAGGTCTTTTACTCCTCTATAAAGCAGGCTTCAGGTGGCATCCCCTTACATGTGAACACTGACGTGGACCTGAAAGAATTTTGATGGAAAGTAGCATCCAACACAGTCCACATCTCCATATTTACAGGGTAGAATTTTCCATTTCTGGGTAATTCGTAATAAGGGATGGCTCTTTGTCTGCCTTCCCTCCTATGGTTGTGTGTTGGTAACTGAGTAAACAGATAATGTGCTGGATGTGGAAAGGTCATTTTCCATCATCACGTGGAGGCTTAGAAAAGATGTTGAGCAGGCTGCCATAGAGATAAGCCACGTTACCCTCGGTTACAGAGCAAGGATAGCTTCCCTTTGCAGGTCCCTAGCACAGCCTATAGAAGCAAAACAAATTAAAATGTTGACCCTTCTATGTGTAGCTTCTAACTTTTGTAAATTGCTTATTTGCCTTTTAAAGGCCATTCCAATGATAAGGAGGCATACTTTCATTGTGTTTTCTCAAAAGAAAGTAATACCCCAGTTTATTGTGTGTGGTTCTTGTCCTACTGCACATAAGATGCGGCCAAGTGGATATGTGGCTTCCCCACAAGGAAAGCAGGACCAAACCACAAGGACAAACTTACAGCATCAAGACAAAGGAGGGGAAAAAAAGCCCAGCAACTTGAGGCTGGGAGACTCAGTCTTCTGTGTAAAAGCCCTGTTGATTCTTCGAATACAGCTCTCCACTTTCTCCCCACTACAAGGGATGAGCTAAATTTATCAACCCAAGAAGCCACACTGTGAGATCTTAAGTTTACTACCAATAAAGACTATCCCGTTAGGTAGAATTTTCTGTGCCTTCATTACTGATGTTGACATTAATAAGAGAAGGTCTATCATTATCTGTACAGTATGTGGTAGCCAAAGAAAAAACTTTTCTCTCTTAGACAAATCAACTGAAAGGTCTGTGCTTGTTTTATTAAGAAATGCCATCATCTCTAGCATGTAGAGTTAGAGAGTAGTCTTGGATTCTTATGCTGTAAATCACAATCACCACGACTGGCTGATGCTGAGGTGCTGGGATTCAGGTGGAGAAAAGGGATTAATCTTTTCCTAAAGATGGAAGTATGACTGCTGTGAGCCCTCTACCCATATAAGCCTCAGCCTTCTGTGTATAAGATAAAAAGCCTTTCTTGTTTAGCTGTGTTAACCAATATGGACAGTGAGTCTAAAGTTAATACCATTTAAACACCATTTATAAAGTATTGACTGGTTTCAAGTAGATTCTAAAAGCTCTTGGGTTGGTTAAGGCAGATGTTTGCAGAATGCATAGCTTGTGCAATTTGGAGGGTAATTCAAACCACTGGATTTCTTGGTTTTCTTTCTGCGGCTGGCTGGCTGGCTTCACAATCTCAGTAATTCTGAGCTGGCTTCACAATCTCAGTAATTCTGAGAGCTGGCACCGCTCTCTCCTGGTGCACTCATGGAAGCTGAAGTGTGGGCAATTTCTTCCCCTTGGTTCATTTCACTACAGGAGTAAAACGTTTGTAACATCATTTGCTTTTCTTGAAGTCTTAGATCCTGACAAAGTAAAAAGAAAAATATACTTACCAGAAGAACAGACAGTACTGGCTTCAGTTAGAAAGAAACTGAGTGGTTTGGCTGAGTAGATGATCGTAAGAAAACCATATAAAGAAACCATATAAAGTCCCACCTTTCTGTCTTCACCTCTACCAGCCTGGTGAGATGGAAGCTTTTGGCTGGTTCAACTCCACCCTATAAATACATATCTATATCTGTATCTGTATCTGTATCTGTATACATATACATATACATATCTATACATCTTTACTTCTGTCTAAAATTGTATGTTTTTCTTTAATCTTTCAGAATCAACCCATATGTCTGAATTCCAGAAACTAATGGTTTTCTTCAACTTTCTTTTATTCCATATTTTACTGAAAATTAACATGACAATAGGACAGCATCTCCTATAAGTGTGAAAAATCTACTTTTTAATTAATTTAAATTTTTTATGTATATAAGTATCTTACCTGCAGGTAAATATGTGTAGCATGGGCATACCTCAAACCCTAGGAGGCCAGAGGAGGGCATCAGATACCCTGCACCTGGAGCTTGAGATGTTTTTGATCTGCTGTGTTTTTTCTGGGACTTGACTTGGGTTCTCTGCCAGAGCAAGAAGTACTCTTAACTGCTGAGCTATCTGTCCAGCCATGGCTATTGAAAAATCTTAAAAGCAAAATGAAATAGCTGTGTTTGGCTTTAGTCAGGCTAATCTGTGACTCTTCCATTAGGCATATCCAGAATAGGTGACCAAGACATTGTCTCTAAACCTAACTGTCCCTGCTGTCTGTTGTATTCTGTCATAATTTTATTTTATAAATTTGAAATCCCATTTTAGTTTCTTCCCTTTGGGGGATGGAGTTTGAGACAGGGTTTCTCTGTGTAGCCTAGGCTGTCCTGGAATTTACTCTGTAAACTAAACTAGGCTCAAACTCAGATATCTACCTGTCTCTACCTCCCAAGTGTTGGGATTAAAGGTGTGCACTACCACCATCCAGCTTTTAATTTTTCTTATTACTATAAAATAGAAATAAGTTTACTGAATGCTTTGTAGAGCAGACTGTTACTATTTTATTATTATTTAAAGAAATTCTCATACATTATATTTGATCATATTCTTTCCTCCTCTTTCAGCTCCTCCAACATTCTTCCCAACTCTCTACCCACCCAACTCCATGCCCACCTTCAATGTGTGTGTGTGTGTGTGTGTGTGTGTGTGTGTGTGTGTGTTTGCATGTGCACACATATTGACAGCTTCCATAACACATGAAGGTCTGGTATGGAGCATAATCTACAGCCATGGTCTCTGGATTAGAAACAGAACCTCTTTAGCCCTCATCCACAGGGAAGATTATAAAGCATCTTGTGTTGTCTCTTTTGTTCTGACAGAGATTTTCACTCGAGTGACCTTTGTTGACACCTAATCTCCCCATGACTATCTGCCTTGGGAAAGGGAACAGCCATCTCTATCGGTACACTAAACTTGTAAACTTTTCCTACTTATGGTGTGCACTGAATCAATCGGCTCTTGGGTATTTTGTCACAGCAATGTAAAGGCTGACTAACTCACAATTTACTCTGGGGAAAGTGAAGAGAAGCATCAGAAGTGGTTTCTATCTGCAGATGGGAGTAGGTAGGACACAGATGGTTTCTGAAGAGATAGGGTGAACTCAATGCTTCTAATCCATGTAAAGACACTACAGAGAGATCTTGTGTTGAGTCAGGCAGATTAGGGTAAAGCATATTGATAAAGCAACTCAAAGTTGCATCTGTAAGAATAAAAAAGCAAGGTCATAGAAGATGGCGATTAAGAAAGCTTTCACTGTTTAGTCCCACTAGGAAATTGGGGTTAAATAGGTTCAAAACATTTATACAAACAAGGGACAGAGGACCTGAATTTTAAATTGCCATCCCCATTCATCATTGATTGATGACTATTTTTAGGACTATTAACTCCTGTTCTGTGAGGCTGGCCCATCAACACAAGTGGATCTGTACCTGCCGCAGGGGGTAGGGGGACTGGCAGGTGGAGAGTGTGCTTATTGCAGATATGGAAACAAGTGAAGGTTCTGGGCATATAGGCGGACACTGCCTCTTCTACTGCTCTCTCCTCACTCCACATTTCTCCATACTGTCCATCTAAAAAACCTCTTTGGGGTTAATTTAAGTCGTTAATGCTCTGCATCCCCATCTATAGTGGTGTGATTGCTGGAGGTCACAAGCAGTGGATCCTGAGTAGGAGAGTAGGCCTAAGGCGGCTGGGGGTTGAGTGACCTCAGGGGAGAATAGACTCTCTGGAGGCAGCTTCAGTGAGATGACTCATTTTGATGAAAGGAACAGAGGCAATTTAAACCTTTATGGGTCAGTCAGGGCTATGGGGATAAGTGGACATCATTGGCTAGTGCCAGGGTGCTAGGGATGCCCCATTGGCATAAGGTGGAATTTCAGGTAAGTGTACATCATTGGCTAGGGCCAAGGTCCTGGAAATGCCTCATTAGCATAAAGAGGAATTCTAGGTGCTGCTGAGTACAACCTTATAAGGGGAGAAGAAGTTTAATAAGGCTACTGGGCTACATGCTCTGGGACACGTAGGCTTGGGGGGGCGGGCAGGGCTTGAGTTATCCTGCTCCTGCTGATCTCAGGATGAGATTTCTGGGGTTTGGACATGTCGTGACCCCATTCTCTCATTCTCTCTCTCTCTCTCTCTCTCTCTCTCTCTCTCTCTCTCTCTCTCTCTCTGTCTCTCTCTCTCTCTGTGTCTCTCTCTCTCTCTCTCTCTCTCTCTGTGTGTGTGTGTGTGTGTGTATGTGTGTGCGTGCGTGCAGACACAAGTATTTAGAGGTATCCTGCTTTGTTACGCTCCAGTTATGTGAACATAGTATTCTTCCTTATTCCTTTGGTACAGAGTAGTCTCTCACTGAACTTGGAGCAAGCTCCAACAATTCTTCTATTCCCACTCCTTATGGCCATAGGTTGCAGACACATGCACAGCAATGCCTCACTTTGTATAAGGATGCTAGGATCTGAGGTTGGATCCTCAGTCTTGTACAGTGAGTTCGTAGCATTACATACAGAGAATTCATAGCCTTCTCTCTCCAGCCCCTAGATCTAAGAGAGGAAAAGCTCTCAGCCTAAGAGACAAGAAAAAGTACCTATCACATTAGAGTATGGAAATGGGCTACATGAATGCCTGATCATCAATTATTTAACACTGAATCAATTTAACAGGGTATGGTGTGAACTCATTCTAATAGTTCCTTGAAAACAGGCGGTTTCCTGAACTAATTATCCAGTGTTCGTTTCCAGTCCTGTGTCTTCTGTCCCATACACTTATGTATCTAGTTACTTGATACCGTCATTGTGAGAGTTTTATTTTTCTGATACTGTATTTATGGTTCTAGTGGCATCTCTCCTGCACCATGTTCCTGAAGCTAGAAGATGAGTGTAAGGGGAGACACTTGAGAAAATTGAAATGAAGGGCCTGGGAGACTCAGCTAGGGTACTACTACAAACATGTCTTTGGTGGTTTCCAGGAAAAGCATGCTGTAAAAGGCTGTCGGCTAATGGAAAATTGCTGGAAAGTTCATTGCTCATTCATCATCCAGTAAGTAATTGCAAGCAGCTCCTTCCTTAGCCTGTGGCTCTGTGTTATCCTGGGATTTGCAAACACTACTTGGGACCTCTCCATCAGAATTCTAAAGCATCAGTCACCATGCAGTTATCCAGTGGCCATGGCTGGATTCCATGGTATGCATTCCCACAGTCAGCCTATGCTATGGCCCATACCCTGAAGGAGAAACAAGTTTAAATTGGGGGTGGGAGAAGGGCAGCCAATAAGTAAATGTTTCATGAGAATTTAGTGGCCACAGATAAACAACTGGTCAGGCAGGAGACAGGCCTGGGTAGATCTATGACGTCAGTGTCTGTGGTGGGTGTTGGAGGCACTGTGCATATTTCTCTCTAAAATTGAATTGAAGCTATGGTTGCTGGAAGTACTGTTGCAGACACCTTCTTCCTCTACCAAGGATCTCCCCGCCAAACACTCTTCAACAACAACCCTCTTACAGGTACTGTTTTACCTAATGCCTGGTGAACATAGAAATCAGCACTTTTCTTCAGCCTTGGGACAACTTTTAAGAGCTAGTCTGGATCCAGAGCTCACTACTCACTGCCCTGTGGTGTAAGAACTGAATGTTGCTCCATTTCCAATTGAAACACTGGAAATTCCTAAGGGCAGGACTCATACAGCATCTTCACATAACTGCCTGTATGCCCAGCACAGCGCTTGGCCAGGGGGTGTTAAACTAGTGTACTCTGAAGGCAGGTGGAGTGGTGTGGTGAGCTGAGACTGTCCTATGACCATTTCCTAGCTCAGCTCCATCCTCCATCCAGTTTTGCACTCTCCTTTCCTATGTGAGTTCACGTCAAGTTCTCAAGACTAAATCTTAGTAAATTTCCCATATATATTCTCCATCTGGCAGCCTGCTTTCCAGAAACCCAGTCCATGGTGATAGTATTGCAAAGCACATGTCTGATCTTAAGATGTCCTTATTTAAAATTATGCTATTTTGTCACACTTCATATCAAGGTAATGAAGAGGAAGACTCAACATTGCCAACATAGAATGAAGACCAGTGGCTCCTCAGGAATTCTCCAGGCCTTCAGCATTAAATTTAGACTGCTGAGGTATCCATCAAGGACAAGGAGCAAGATTCTATTTTTCCATGTCTCCACTGAACAGACAGCTATTAAACCAGCTATTCCATATCAGGTAAACCAATAAGTAATCCCATTTGCAATTTGTATTTCTTTTGTCAGTTTTTTTTTTCTTTTACAGAACTCATGCAGCCCAGGCTACTCTTAAACTTACTATATAGCTGAGGCTAGCCTTGAACCCCTGGTCCTTTTGCTTCCACTTTCCCTGTATTGGAACACAGGCATGCACCACCATACCCAGTTGTGTACTTAATTTCAGATTCCATTGTTGGCATGTTATAAAATAATTGACTTCATATATTCTTACTTTAAATCCTGAAACTCTGCTATAACTGCTTTAGTTCTCAGAACTTTCTGTCAATGTGAATTTTCTATATAGACAATCAAGTCACCTGTAAATAAAAGCGGTTTTCCTTTTTAATTCCACTGTGTATACCTTTTATTTCCTTTTCAATTATCATTACAATAATTAGGCTTTTGGTATGATGTCTTGAGTAACAGATTTGCATTATCCCTGATCTTAGTAGTTAAGCTCCTTATCAGTAATTCTGGTTTTGGCTTAAGACCTCATAGCGCTTCCTCTTTTATCTTTCATTTATTTTGTCTTGTTTGTTTTGTTGAGACAAAGGCTCATGAGGGACTGAATGAGAAATATTCCCTCATAGTTGAAAGCATTTGAAAACTTGGTCCCCAAATAGTGGTGCTGTTTGGGTAGGTTTTTTTTTTTTTTTATGAGTATGCAAAGGTGTTTATTGATTAGAAGAGAGCTATTCAGGTAAATTAAAGGGAGTCAGGGACAGGCTTCATGAGGACAGGTGCTGATATGCAGTACAGACAGAGGAATTGATTCTTCACCATTATGATCTTGGCAATTAGCAGATGAGCGAAGGTACAAAGCACTGACACTGGAGCTAAAATGTCCTATCCAAGTGAACCGGAACCACTGGATAGATAGGACTGTCCTGTGAAGTTCTGTTATTGCAGGCAACTGTGTAGCTCTTCTCTGCTTCTGTCATTTTGTATCTGCATTGGGTATAAATGCTTGCCTTTTTTGTGAGGTTACAGACAATTATATTTACCTGAGATGAACTATCATGACAATTTGTACTTGTCTTTGCAGGTGGTATTTGGATTGCCACACACAAGAACAACATCAGCAAAAGTTGTATGAAGAAAAGTATTCGTGTTCTTATATCTTGTTCTAATCTTGTTAATGACCAGCATTGCATCATTACATCAGGGGTAGGTGCTATTATATATATGCTGGATGGTAAACCACTGGGAAGGGGTTGGTCGCTGGCATGAGGCAAGCATTAGGACAAGTACCAGTAGCACCAGGAGGCAAAGTCTGTGCTCAGGCAGCTTCAGACCCATTTTTGCTGTGAGAACAGAAGAGAAGTGACTACTCCCACACTACCTCAGTTTCCCCTATCCTTTCCTGAAGGTCCTCTGCAGTCACTGTTGGTCCACGGAGCCACGTCTCCTGGACACTATCTGTTTGGGGAGTTTTAAGAGGTGTCGCCTTGCTGGAGGAAGTATGTCACTGGGGCTGCCATTTCTAGTTTGTTCTCTCATTCTTGCAGTTCGAGATTTGAACTTTTGACCTCTTGATCCTGCCCACATGCCTTTTTCAATATCATTGACCCTTAGGTCTCAGGAACCTATTTCCAAATAAACTATTTCTAAGTCCAAATAAACTATTTCTTCTGTAAGTTGTATTGGTCATGATGTTTTATCACAGCAATAGAAAAATAACTAACAAATCACTATTTATCCCAGGTTAGCCTCAAGCTCCAAATTTTCCTGAATTAGTCTCCTGAAATGACATGATAGTTGGCATGTGTTATCATACCTTTGTTTCATGGGCATTATTTATTTAAGTCAGATGAATGAAGTTACCACTAATAACATTTTTAAAAAATCATGAATTGGTAGACAATGTTTCTTATAACCAGGCATGAGGCTATATTTTGAAAATGTGTTTATAGAAGAAAGATGATCTCATGTCACTGTTTATGCCAGACATTGGCTCAGAAACATCCTCTATCTTGGCACAAAGAAAGGCTTCCTCCCCAGCATTCTACACACATAAACAAGTTCAAAAAGTCAGTCCTGGGTAGGACAACATGTTGCCAAATTAGATTTTTTTTTCAAATGAAGCAGTAGGGACAATAAGCTATTGATAGCAAGATCTATGTGGCCTTTGAGACACTGCTCTATAATGTGAAACCAGGGATTGCAGTGAAGTTAAAGGATTCATCCATATGTAACAACAGTGTCACAGGGCATTGTGATGGTGTCTTGGCTATTGCCGCGAGCGAAGAGACACCATGACCAAGGCAAGTCTTATTAGGAAAACATTTAATTGTCACTGTCTTACAGTTTCAGATTTTTCATCCATTATCATCATGGTGAGAAACATGGCAGCATGCAAGCAGACATGGTGCTGGAGAAGGAGCTGAGAGGTCTACGTCTTGATCAGATGTAGAAGGAGACAAGTGACTTGAGCTTGAGACTTCAAAGCCCACCCCACACAGTGACACACTTCCTCCAGTAAAGCCACACCCACTCCAACAAGAACACACCTCCTAATAGTGCCACTCTGTATGTGAGTCTATGGGGCCCATTCCTATTCAAACCACCACATCTATGCAGCAATCTGTGACTGCACACTGTATGGGATATACATATACATATACACATATATCATATACATACTATACAAATACATATTATACATATACATATAATACATATGCATATGCATGTGCATGTGCATAAACATATACATATATATACACATTCATATCTCATCATTATTCCTATAACAAACATATATACTGAGTCTAGCAAAAAGAGCATCCCACTTTGTCTCACTTTTGCTCATCACAAGCCTGTAGACTCTTGTAGAAGTGAGGAGGAAGGTATTCAAAAGCTGATGGAATCTCTTCAGTTCTTGTTGTCATTGTCACTCCACTTCACGTCACTGGGGCACACACACAAGTGTTGGCTCACTGCTTTTGCCGTGGGAGAGAACTGTGTGAGCTTGAATTTGAGAAGTTTTTAGTAATTAGCTTCCTTTGCCAAGTGGGCATCAGGTTGCTATGCCAAAAGTTAATCCAAATACTAAGCAGCTATCATCTTAACGATGCTGTGGAACAAATCACACCAAAGGCTTGTAACAGCAATTGCTGATTACTTCATAGTTAGCTGGCAGTCTGTTGGTATAGGCTGGCTTGGTGAGTCTTTGGCTCTGCTCCACATGCCTCTAATGTTTCTCCCAAGACACCCATTTTTTTTTCTGGTAAATTAATGTTTTAACAATGGCCAAAGTACAAGAAAAGGAACAGATGCTGTGGGGTAGCATGGGTGAGGAAGAGATGCTCTTCCCTGCTTCACTCCTCACTTCCTGCATCAGGTAGGAAGGCTGGCCCTGAGATCATGACAGGAGGAAAGCTATCCCTGCCCCTCACTAGCTACATTGCTCAGGACAACAGGCCCTGACCTTTGCTGGCTGCAGTATTGAGGGAACTAGCCATGGCAGTGCTGGAGAGCTGATCCTTTTGATGCGGGCAAAAGTGAACTGGCAGGCTGACCAATTCAGCTACCTCCCAGTCTCAGATCCAGGGCTTTGAGTTGGCCCACCCCAGCATCTACCCCATCTATTTTCTGCTGTAGTGTATGAAAAGGTTGGTCCCTCAGAGTCAAAGCTGCAGAATCTCCATGACACAGGGCAGTAACAAGACATCAGCAATGAATCCCTGTGAGGATCCAGACTAGATATTGTAGCAGAAGTCAGAGGCTTCAAAACAGACCAATGACTCATTGCAATGAACATTTAGATTAGGTGTGTAGAACAAAAGGGCATACTGTGTGACACACTAAAGCTGCCATGACAAGATTTTTTTTATTCTATCTTATTTTGTTTTATATTATTTGGTGGGGGGGAGGTTGCAGGGGAAAAAGGAGGATATGAAGGAATGGGGAGACAAGTGGGAGGAAAACAGAAATATTCACCTTAGTCTGTTTCCTAAAGTAAGTCCATAATACCCAATGTTAAGAAGTGGGGAAACATGTCTCACCTCTGGAGGAGGGACTTCAAAGTCACACAAGCAAAGGCTGGCTACCTAGAGAGATAAAGAACCAGCAAACCTACCTTCTGAGGGAGAGAGAGAGAGAGAGAGAGAGAGAGAGAGAGAGAGAGAGAGAGCACTCTCCCGCAAGAAGTCTTGCCACTCAGTCCTCTAAGGCATGAAGATTCCCAAGAACTGGTCTAACTGTGGCTTCCCTCCAGCACTGACATGACGCTGCCTTTGAGACAGATAACACTCCACTCTCTTTACAAAAATGAACACACCCAGTCTTTCTGGCTGCCGATGAAGTTAACAGTGTTCTTAGAAATACTTTATAGACCAGTATCTTAATGACCAGACTATAGAGGACAGATGAGAGGCATCCCCAAGGACTGCAAAACCATCTTCTCTAATGTCCTTAATGTCTTTCTTCCCTGGATGGTGTGCCCTCCTGATATCTGAACCATTCATGCTTTCCTGTCTCTGGAATGGAAGAATCTATATCAAAAGGTCACCTATACCTGTCAAAGCTTTATATATAGGGGAAAAAACATGGTCTTAGAAGGACGATGAGCCGGATGGTGGTGGTGCACGCCTGTAATCCCAGCACTTGGGAGACAGAGGCAGGCAGATTTCTGAGTTCGAGGCCAGCCTGGTCTACAGAGTGAGTTCCAGGACAGCCAGGGCTATACAGAGAAACCCTGTCTCGAAAAACCAAAAAAAAAAAAAAAAAAAAAAAGAAAAGAAAAAACAAAAAGAAAAAACAAAAAGAAGGACGATGAAATTCAAGGTCCAACCCCCAGAAATATTTTAAAAGATATTAAAATATCTGATTGACCTGCACATGTGAATATGGCCCTAAATGCACCTGTGGGTGCAGATGGTAGCATCACACCTGCTAGGACTCTGGTTTGTTTCTCAAGCCAGCTCTGAAGGTGCTCTGTGGTCTTTTCCTGTTGTCCCCATTCCCTCCTTATCTCACAGCAGGGAAGGCGTGGCTGCAGGAACCTGAGGCAGTCCCTGAGTCTACAATCAGGAAGCAAGGAAAGGGACTGCCTGTGGTGCTCTGCTCACGCTCTCCTTTTCATTTAGTGCAGAGGCAGGTGTGATGGCACACACTTTTAATCCCAGCTGGATCACTCAGTTCGAGGCCAGCCTGGTCTACACAGCTAATTTCAGTTCAACCAGGACTACATAGGGAGACTCTATCAAATAAACAAGCAAACAAACAAAAACAATAAATCAGTCTAGGAAGTTAGAATAGACATTCACATCTCAATTAACCCAAGTAATTGGGCGATTCTAGGTAATGTAAAGTTAACAGTCAATGTTAACCATCACAGTGAGGATGAAAGAAGTCACCCTAGGCCCTGCTGAGCCCAGGGCCTTGTGTCTTATCTTAGCTCCCAGGAAGCCATGTGAGTTGGCACACAAACTCAGCATCAGAACCCCTCCCCCCCCACTCCCCATTCCTCACTCCCTACTTCCCAGTTCCAACCCTTCATCCCCACCCAACCCCAGGCTCAACTGCAGCCCACAGAGCTGTGCACCTTCCACCTCCTGACACCTTAGGACGTCTTCCTCCTGACACCTTAGGACATCCTCTACTCTCTGAGGGACTGTAGCATTTCAGTAAAGGTTAATGAGACTGAAAATAAAATGTGGAGGTTTTCTTTTCCACCCACATGTGAGCTGAATGTTTTCTTTTCCCAGTAGAAGTGTTCCGAGCTCCCACCTGCCAGGACAGCCCCCCAGGAAAGCAGACAACTCATCCCTGTCTTAGAAACCTCAGCCAGGGCCAGAGGTCTTTTATTCCCCATGAATCCAGCATGGCTTTTAAACTTCCTCTTAGGAACCTGTCTGTCTGTTTTTGAGTCAAGCTGTCTCTAGGAGCCTAGAAAAGCGAAGAACTCACTATGTAGCCCAGGCTGTTCTCAAACTCATGATCCTCCTGCCTCATCCAGCTTACCCAGCACTGGATGGCAAGTGTATACCACCAGGCCAGGCTCATGAGGAACACTAAAATCCTGCCACAAATCACTCATTGCTGCCTAACCTCTTAAATCCATTTTAATTTATACCTTACTAATACTTCCCTGCCTTTCCTCCATGGCCTGAGAGTATCTGCCTGTTCCACCCATGGTGAAAGTTCTGGGCAGGAGCAGGGGCCATGACAAGAGCCCCCCTACGGTGCTCTTCCAGGGAGAGATGTACTTTATAGACCTAAACAAGGAGTGAGCAATTGAGGGTGAGAGAGCCCTCCAGAGGAGCTAATGTCCGGTCATCGAAACTCCAGAGACCAGCAGACTTGTCTCAAGCCCATCTCTGAACAACTTGGCTTTGCTCTCTTTGTAGTGTGCCCCTGTGGAAAAAGGGTCTGCTTGGACACATTCAGCTCAGTAAGGACCACAGCATGGAGATAAACAGAGGATACCAGCAGACAGAACACACTGTTGAAAAGATCCTCCAAAGTTAGGGCAAGGAGCTGAAGGGGTTTGCAACCCCATAGGAAGAACAACAATATCAACCAGCCAGACCCCCTCAGAGCTCCCAGGGACTAACTACCAACCAAAGAGTAGACATGGAGGGACCCATGACTCCAGCTGCATATGTAGCAGAGGACTGCCCTATTTGGCATCAATGGGAGGGAAGCCCCTTGGTCCTGTGAAGGCTGGATGATCCTGCATAGGTAATGCTAAGGTGTTGAGAGGAAGTGGGTAGGTGGGTGGGTGGGGAAGTACCCTCATAGAGGCAGGGTGTGGGGAGAGAGCATAGGAGATTTGTGGAATGGAAACTGGGAAGGGGAATAGCATTTGAAATGTAAATAAATAAAATAGCCAATTAAAAAAAGAAAGAAAGAAAAGATCCTCCAAGGCCCTGGAGGATCCACACACATTTGCAGCTGAGGAAACTCTAGGGAGTGCATGAGAACATTCTGTGGCCTTCCTGTGTTCCCAGAAATGTGGACCCCTGCCCCAAACCAGCAAGGAGGAAAGCACTGTGTCTGGAAGGTGACCAGGCATGCCCTGAGGGAGTACAAGAAAAGGAAAAGTAAACTCTATACCCTGGAGACAACTGAAGTTCCCTCCCACAGGAGCCCCAGGAGACCATACCCATAGGGGCTTTGAGGTGCCCACCCCTGTGCAAAGAAGCATGGTCTTCACCCAACCTCAGTGTGAGAACTTTACTCCTGAGGCTAGGTCCTCAGTCACAGCAGCTCCATCCACACAGAAGCTGCAGAACAAGCTCAAACAAAGGCAGCACAGAGCCTAGGTTTGCACAGGGATATTTGTAGGCAACTTCCAGAGGCTGAGGGACATGGCTGGAGCCAGGCAGCTTCTGCCAATCCCTTCCTTTTCTCACCTGCACAGATACCGCGAGAGGTTGAACATGGAAATCCAGGTAGCAAATGAAGTAGATGTTTTACCTGCCCCATCCCAACCTGCTGTCTTTGTACTTAAGTCCTCATTAAAGCAAAGGAAAGAAAGACTGATGTTTCTGAGATCAGTGGAGTGTACCTACACAGAGGTCACTTGCCATTTTATTGGTACCTGTTCCCTCTGTTCTTTTTGTTTAGGAACTATATTTTTATTTCCAAATATTTTGATGTTTTTAATTGTAATAGAATTACATCACTTTTTCCTTCTCTTTCTTCCCTCTAGTCCCTTCCAGAAACCCTCCCTCACATGTCACCCTGATTCTCAAGTTGATAGCTTCCTTTACTATTCTTGTTGTTGTTACATGCATATGTATATGCACAAATACACATACACATATTACCATCTGAATGTGATTTTGTTTGTGTATGTATAGTTTTAAGACAGAACACTCTGCACTGGACAAAGAGGGGGCTCATTCCTAGGAAGGCTAACCCAGCAGTCAACTGTTACCTATAGCTCTTTGTCTAAGGATGAGTTCCAGAGAAGAAAATTTCCACTTCCACATTAATATGTGCATTGATATTGCCATTGTTCTGGTCTTCCTCATCCAGACATCTCTAGGAGAGACTGTTTCACAGCAGACTTCTTGGTATTCCAGTTTTTAAAATCTTTCTTCCCCATCTTTCCAGATGTTCCATAAACCATAAAAGCCAACTAGGAGGAATGAGAAAGGTCAGTATAGGAGAAAGAAGGATGAGGAACAAATAACACTGAAATTGTCTGATAAAGACTCAATAAATTAGATTATTTTATATTTATCTAAAATTATACATAGAAATGTATGGTGTGTATGTGTATGTGTTTTAGGCCACTTGAATTGACAATGCTCCCTACAAGAACCACAGATTAACAAAAATCCTAGTAACAGGCACAAGAAACCTCCTTTCAAGTGGCTGATCAGGGTAGCCCAAGTGACTCTAAAACAATTACATTAATAGTGTTGTTGCCTTTGCTTGCCTTTCAGGTGCTAAGGGTGGGCCTCTGTTGCTGAAGATAAGGTACACTTAAAACACAGGACACAGAAGATTTGAGTTGGATCTGAACTGAAAACCTCTTGTCTAGCTTCCATGGTTCCAGAAAATATTATGCAGGCTGCCAAGGAGAGAAGGAATTAATGAGCCCTCTCCAGCTGCAAAGTCCATGAACCAGGACAATTATCAGAAGGTCAAGTTACAAATAAAGTTCATTGAATGCCGCTCACGTATTGGTGGCAACCAACAGCTGTCTAATTGGACTTAAGACCAGTTCAATAGGAGGGAAATCATGCCTGACACTGGAAACCTAGCCAGCTTCCCAGAACTAGTGAGGTCAACTTAGAAAAGAATCTACTCTGACCACTTCGCTGGTCCAGCATAATTACTTACTACATTCTAAATCTTATCCTTATTTATACAGATAAATGGAGTTCCCATCCCCCATCAAAGAAGCCTTTCTTTACAGCACAGAAAACTAAAACATCACAGTTCAAAACTCAAAGGATCATGGAGATCATGAGGAGCCTAGCTTCAATGGATACACTATATTACCCCTCCATTCTTGAAGTTGAAGTCAGTCGTTTTCTTGCATGAAGCCTTCCTGGGCTACCCAATCCATAGAACTCTTTTGTCCAACTTAGAAAAAGTAGTCAGGAAACTTTTTCTTGCTTTGACAATGGCTGCTTGAAGCTCAAGGCCACTCCCTGAATTGGAGGGAGGGAGTGACTCAAGACACTGCTAGGAAGGAGAGGGTGGAGGGTATACTATGTGCAGAATCTGTTCTGACTCCCCTCCTCCTTTCTTTTCTCAGAAACCTCTAGAGTTCTGGGGAAAGGGTACATGGTGAACATATTTAGTACACTACAGGAGGCAAGGCATGGTTGATACAGATAATCTGAGGTCAGAAATATCACTGTGTGCCAGGCAAGTGCAGCCCAATCCAGTTTGGGGTGAAGAAATGGCCAGCACATGCTTGTGCAACTTGGCTCTTTTGTGAACCCCAATGTGGGAAGTCATAGAGTAGAAAGAGGGGAGGAAAGGCTCAGAGATAACACAGGCTAGGTTCACAGCTTGGCTCCAGCTGACCCCAACTTTAAAGACTCTATCAGGAGTCTCCTGACTTGGACTCATATTTTTATGTGTGAGTCTTTTCTAGCCTGTTCACAAAAATACAAACCAAATTTTGCATTGCTTGATGGTCTGCACTGGGCTTCCAAGGGTGTTGAATCTGATGAACATTGGTTCTCACATCTGGGTTCCCCTGTACCCTTGAGCAACTTTGTGCTTCAGGCTTCATCCTTTCTCAAATGGAAAATTCTATCTATGATCATCGTTCAGAGTGTTCGTCATTATTCGACAGGCAGCTAGGCTCTAAGATCTCTCTATTCCAAACACTGAAGCCGCCTTTTCAGAGAGGCAGAGGAGAGAAAAAGACAACTCCCTGGGAAGAAGGGCAATAAAAAGCCTGCCCCCACTTTAGCCAAGATGAATTACAGGTCTGCCAAGAATATGATCCAACTCCTTTATCAAAACACACTCTTATGCCCTGAGATTTAAGC
This sequence comes from Apodemus sylvaticus, assembly GCF_947179515.1. Taxonomy (NCBI): domain Eukaryota; kingdom Metazoa; phylum Chordata; class Mammalia; order Rodentia; family Muridae; genus Apodemus; species Apodemus sylvaticus. The sequence goes on along the minus strand of NC_067476.1, from coordinate 131,481,711 downwards.
CAGACACATTCTCCACAGGACAACTTCTTTTGGACAAGGGAGTGAGGATTCACCTATGACACAAACTTTAAAATGGTATGCCCAGAAGATCATTTTGTAAAGTTGACTCAGAGTCATCGAAAATTCCAGGCTTCAAAACGTAAGGAAAGGTGGGAGTTCTTCTGGGTTACAGAGACCAAGGGGGATGTCCAGTACGCAGCTGGATCCTGGCTCTGTTTCTTCTCAGATACTATACAATTAGTGAAATATGAGCAGGGTCTGTGGATTAGATCATAGGCTTGTGTTGGTCTTAATTTACTGATTTGGATAGTGTTGCAAGTTAGTGCCAAAATGTTCTTGTTTTCCGGAAAACATCGGAATATATATAGAAGTACAGATGAGAAATACAAAGATACTAAAAATGTTCACACTTGGGGTATCTATTTGAGAGTTAAATTTGAATATCCTCTGTACGTTCCCTATAATCAATTTATCAGGTGAAACAATTCCATTTTTAAGTGTTTATCTAGTGTGTCACTTTAACCATTTTAACTAATATAACACTCGCAAGTATTTGTGAGGTACAGTATGATATTTCATTGGACTGTTGCTTCTTTATCCAGTGTCTACTTTTGACTTTTTTATTCCCCTTCCAGCAGATCCTTATTAAGCCTCATACACAGCATGTGGAGAGCCCTCATGGTCTGCCAGGTGATACCTCTCATCCGACCAGAGTAAGCCGTTTGGTGAGTCATGTGTCCTCCATTTAGTAGTACTGGCTTCCTTTACCCATTCTAGCTTCTTGTGTTTCCTGCTGCCCTGAGATTTCCAACCTCTGTCAAGGAAGTCATGGCTAACCTCAGCTACTGCCCATGGAGGAGCCAGTCAGAAGGCCAGAGCAAGTGAGGGCCACTATGCCCTGGTTACTGCATGGCCCTGTTCCTCATGTCTTCTCCTGTCCTGACTCTTTTGCTTCAGTTGGTAGCCTGAATCCTGCCAGCTAATGGGCTATGTTCTTCCTCCAGAGACAAGGCCAACCCTATGTTTTCTGTGAGTGGGAGGATCCAGTAGCCCTAGTGACCAGCAGGTTTCCTGAGATCAAGGAACAACTTGGGAAGTATGTGCCTGACATTGTAAACATGTGTGGGAAGGGGAAGGTCCAAGATGAGTACCAAGAGTGGATGAAAAGTCTCCACTAGGTATGTGATGGCCTACCCTGCTTCACAGTCCTGAAGACCAGCCTAGACAGATGCAATGTTTCGTCCTTGTGGCTCACAAATACTATCATCTCTCCCATTTTCTGCCTTTAATCATCTTCTTTTAACGCCTATACTTCTAAGCTTAGGCAGCTCTGTGCCATCTTGTTAGAACATACATCCTTGATGTATGCAAAATCCATGTCATCATAAGCCTTGGCCTTGCTCTGAAATCAACCGTGGCTGTTTCTCATGACTGTCAACCAGCCTGCCCTCCTTCCTAGCCCATCTTTTCCTTGATTCATCTCCTCTAGGATGCCCTCACAGCCCTCTCTACCAGGCTTGGTCCCAATGTCAAGCCCTATATTTGATTTGTTCCCTATCCCCATCAGTGCTTGTCCTTCCATGGAGCCTTCCGGGCAGTTTGGAGAATTCATCTATCATACCCGGCAGGGTAGTAAACTCCAGAGGGAATGACAAACCTGCACACAGAGCAGAGCTACCATTGTGGTCTGTAACTCAGATAAGGCTAATCAAATCTCATGCTCTGTGGTCCAGAAAGCTTTCTCCCATGCTCGGGGCTCTTACACTGTCTGCAGCCAGCCAGCTGCTGGCTCTGAGGCTGTGGGAGGTTTAGCCTTCAGAGCTACCCATGCCGAGGGGGGAAATTCCATCTCTTAAGGGTCAGAGAAGTCAAGCCCATTCTGTCCATATCATGTGATCCTGTCTGCTTTTTCCCTCCAAGCAGCTGGAGAGTCAGTGGCTGGGGGGTGGGGGGGTGCAGAATCCCCAGCAAGCATGCCTGAGTTCAGAATGTCTGGGAATAGTTCTCAAGGCCAGTCCTGCTTCTAGGGATAGTAGCTGGAAGCTCATTGGATCTCTTTTCTTTCATAGGCACACAGAGTCTCTGGGTGAGAAGAACCCAGGTAGGCTTCGTGGATTGAGGCTGCCTAAAACAGCTGACCACGTATCTACACCCTATACAAGCCCCAAATGATGCTTTTGCTCATCACCATGAAAAAATCTTATGTTTGCAAAGTAAACGCTCAAAATATGCCACAAATTTTATACTCAAATTTAGGTTTTTGTTCATTTTCAGATGAATCTGGAGCATCATGAAATGAAGCACTCAAAGCTTCACCCTGCTAGGAGGTTCATAAACGTGTAGGTGCATACAAACACACACACACAGACACACAGACACACAGACACAGAGAGAGAGAGAGAGAGAGACAGAGACAGAGACAGAGATAGAGACAGAGAGACAGAGACAAGACAGAGACAGAGAGACAGAGAGACAGAGACAGACAGACAGACACAAACACAGACACAGACAGACAGACAGACAGACAGGGTCAGAGAGACAGAGATAACTAGCTTTGGAGTGTTTTTTTCCTCCCATACAAAACATTCCTCTTCCTGTTTCATTTATTTAGACTCCTGAGAATGTCGGTTCTGTAATTCCTTGTCTCATTCAAAACTGGGGAAAAAAAAAAAAAAACCCAACCACTTTTTTTTTAAGTGTAGGAACATTCAAACGTCCTTCAGGCAAATCTCTCTTTCTGCAGTACAAAAGAAAACATTAAATCACACTTCAATGCCTGGGTTGCTTGGAACCTAGAAACCCCAGCACAGCGGTACGGTACCACTTCTCTGTGGCCAAAGCCAGCTCTCCAGTAAGGGAGGTGACTTGCAGAAGAATGAGCCTAAATTGGAAACCCTAGACCAGAGACAGCAGGAGACTTTGGGGAATTTAATGTGACCATCTTCAGTGAGGGCTGAGCCGTCCCTGGGGCCAGGCCCCTTCTTGTAGCCTAGGGTTAGGATAACAGTTGATAGGAGCTTTGGACTATTGTTTCTTTATATCTAATCCACTGCCTAGAGCCATGAAGTCCAAAGATGTCTGTGTCAGTAACAGAGTATAAAGGTCATACAGGGCAAGCATGGCATGAATGGTTAATGAGAACAAGACATTATTGATAAGAATGAATTAGAAAACTAGATGAATCATGGTATGCACTCACTAATAAGTGGATATTAACCTAGAAAACTGGAATACCCAAAACATAATCCACACATCAAATGAGGTACAAGAAGAACGGAGGCGTGGCCCCTTGTTCTGGAAAGGCTCAGTGAAGCAGTATAGGGCAAAATCAGAACAGGGATGTGGGAAGGGTTGGGTGGGAAAACAGGGGGAGGGAAGGGGACTGATGGGACTTTCGGGGAGTGGGGGTCCAGAAAAGGGGAAATCATTTGAAATGTAAATAAATATATCAATAAATTTAAAAACAAGAAAAATAGCTTATTTGTTGAAAGAACAGAATAAGAATAAATAAGAATAATAAAAGTATCCCTTGTAATCCTACTCCCATTAAAATATAAGAGATGATAAAGTTTAGTATACCAGTAGATTTCTTTTCAGCTTTTCTTTTGCTTGTATCCATATAAATTATTCTAATGCATCAAAATTAATAAATGGTGACTGACATGGTTCTTACAAGCACTGTGTGGTATTTTGACACATAATAAGAGTGCAATGATCAAGTCAAGAAAATCAGCATTTTTTTTTAATTTCCTCAAGCCTTCATTATTTCTTTGTGTTGGAATTTGCCTTCAAGACATTTTGAAATACCCAGTGAGTTAATGCTATCTATAGTTGCTCCACTGTGCATAGAACACTAACACCTAATCCCCCTGTCTACCTTTTCATCCCATCCCCTCACAATCTGCAGTGCTGAAGACATCTGCTCTACTCCTTATTTCTATGAGTCAGTTTTCTAGACAAATTAGAATGGGCCCCATCCTTATCTGGATCTTCCATTCCCCTTCAGCATTCTAATAAACATTTTTCCCATGACAAGATGAAGATTTCTCAACAGGGCTAAATTCCAATCCAAGCAGCAATTGAGAAATGCTTTGACCTTTGAGATTTATTTTGATGAATAGCCATTGTTTCCTAGCCAGTTCCATGTTCAGGGCATAGATCGAGTCCATCACCACACAGGGAAGAACAAAGCCCTAGCTCAGTACCTGCCCTCACCCCTTCTTGCTGCATTCTGTCTATGTGAGCTGCTCAGTGGGCAGGGACTTCTCAGTGATTCTTCCAGTGAAGTCAATAACACCCTATTTGTTATCACTTATCTCAGGGTCTCACTCACTCATTCATTCATTCATTCATTCTCTTACTCCTCATTCAAAGCAAATTTATTAAGATGGTAATGTTGTCCCAGAAAAGACATTACCATGAAAGCAGTCATAATCCTTTCCCAAAGAAATTAATTTTGCCAAAGTGAGACTATTTCAGTCCATTCACTATACAATGACAGACAAAGAAGACACAAACCCTAATACCCAGCCATAGATGCAGTCTGTCCAAATCATCTCTTACCATAGTGAGAAAAAAACAAAACCCAATGACTGAGGCAGATCTAGACAGGGTTTCACAGTTAGACCTAGAAGTTAAATTTCTTCAGGGAAGACAATAGCTTTTGGACCATGTATATTGCTTATTTATAGGAGTAACCATTGTAACAAGTGTCTCTCCAGATGTACTCCCATGAAGTGCTAATTGAATGGAAAAGAGACATGGTAAGAAGGGAAGAAGGGACTCAGTGATAAGTTTGGCATACATTGGGTTAAAAAGTTAAACACAACCATTCCCTGGCAGACTAGCAAGCCAATCAATGCATGATATGTTCTATCATGGAGAAAGTCATGCAACTGTTTTTGAAAATTATTTCATATATGTAAAAGACAGTTTGGGAAAACCCTGTTCAGAAATTGCAGCTAAGCCACTTGAATTCAAAAAAAAAAAAAATTGCTGAAAATGTCTTTCAAATGACCAATTGCTTATATCAGAAATCACTGTTCTTTCGTAACAGCACAGCAAAAAGGTTCAAGCTTTCAATTCTGCTGTTGACATTTGATTAATAAAGAGCCTGTATAATTAGTAATACCCAGTAATGCCAAGAGTCTGTTAGGAATTAAGTATAATCTGTGAGTATCTTAAGGAGACTAAACACGCTGTCTGTAGTTGTATTACTCTGTTTATAGTCTTCAACTGACCTATAGCCATCCCTCCTTTATTCCTATTATTCATAAAATCCCAGGACCCAGACACTCCTAGCCTCTCTTGCAGCTACATGAGGCCATGGGATGATATTCTGGTTCGTGGAATTGGACTGTGATAATATGCGCACCTTCCAGGTTTCATTCTTCTTGGGAAACTGCTTATGTGTTTTCCCCCTTGAATGTTTGTCTTCTCTCTATTGCTGTGAGAAAATAACTGGAAAAATATTTAAATGAGGAATGTTCTATTTTGATTTGCAGATTCAGAAGTTTTAGTTAATTGTCATTTGGTTCATTTGATTTTAGCCTGTGGCAAGCAGAAATGTTGTGGTAGAAGGGAAGGTGGAGGAAATTTTTATAACAGCCAGGGTAGAAAGAGACAAAAAGGGACCAGGAATAATGTTTACCCTTTAATGTCTATACCTAATAATCTATCTCCTCCAAGTAGGCCCCATTTTCTAATAGCCCACTCAGCAAGGAATGGATCAATCAAAAACCCATTGATGAGATCAGTGCTCTTATGATTCAACTTCCACTTAACAGTGACACTTGCTGAGCATTTTACTTAATATTCTAATATCAAATCATATCCAAACTCCCAACACCTTTTCACTAGCTGAAAGTCAAGCGAAGTGGTGTTAGGCTGTCTCTGAGCATGGGAAGAAGGTGGGACACCAAGGGCTAACAGAGTAAGACACTAGAAGGAAGACAAGCTTTGACTCTGATTGTCTTCCAGGATCCATTTGACTTTTCTTCCATTTAATAATAAACTGTTCCTCTACCCAACTCTTAGTATTGGCCAGGCTCATCCCAGACCTTGGTATTTCTCTGCAGCTGTAAGACTGCTGTGTCTGGTGACCTGAGAGTAGGAGGTCCAAGTGCATCTTTTTACTTATGCATTTCAAATTCTGCCCTCCTCTTGGCTCTTAGTCTTTCTTACATCCTGAAGGAAACTGTGGTCATGGTGAGAATGAAGGTATAGTCCTCGTAGAGTATGGTGTAAGGTCAATAACTACCTTCTGATTGCCTGGATCATGTGAGGAACAGTCATTCTACCCCAGTGAAACACCTGCTCACTTACACAAGACAATGCTCTCACTCATTTCTTCACTAGCATAGCCACCCTCTCCTTTGCAATATTTTAAAATATTTTTGCCTTCCATTTCTCATTCATATACTTTGGCTCTGGCCTGTGGATGTTAGTGAATTCACTTGGAGGCATGAAAACAAGATCAGTTGCTCTTGAAGTTTTGATAGTGGTGCGGTCTTTTTCGTCACGTCAGCTCCAAGCATGTATGCTTTGTATATTTTTGAAATCTGACTCAATCTGACTTTGTAAGGAGTGTGCATTTAAATCATGGCAAGCTATCTTCTCTAGCTTCACTGTGATTTTGTACTCTCCATTTACTGTTTAGGTTTTTTTTTTCTTTTGAGTCTCAAAAGAGCTTTAAATGCTACAAACTGGAGCCAAGCACTAATGAGGGTCCGTTTGACTTTCCCTTTCTCTGTTTCTTAGCCAGCTTTTCATGCTCGCTAAGTGAAGCTGATGTGGTGTTTTTCTCTAATAACTGGTTCATATTCCTTAAATTCCTATCTTGGCTCATCACAGTGAGCTGCAGCTGCTGGACAGCTCATAAATGCTTTTTATTTTATTCAGCCTTTTTTGTGCACTATTTATCCAAAGCCAGCTTCTACCTTAATTGAGCCCTTTGCCTGTTCATATCTTCCAAATTAGAAACCATTTTGGCCCTTATTTAAAGAGTAGGCACTACAGAATATTCTGGAGTCCATATCATGTTCCCACATTTCTCCAAAGGACTTGGTGGTATCCAGAGATGATGGCAAAATTCCCAACCTTGTGGAGACCTTGTTTATGAGCACAGAATGTAGGAGTCTCATTACAACCCACAGGACTCCTCCTCACTCAGTCTATTTGGCAACTAAAACATGGTCCAATGGGGCCCAACTCAACTGTCCCATGTTGAAATGTATATCAAATGCTTCCATTTTGCCCAGTGAGGTCCTCAAAACCAAGGCTTACCAGTCCTTGCTTGAGATATGGTTCACACTCAGATACTTTCTGTCACCTCTTACATGAGCTCATTTGGAATAACAACACTCTATTTTAGATCTAGGCATTTTATCTGCATACAAAAAGCTTAGTCACATTATGTGTGTGTGTGTGTGTGTGTGTGTGTATGTGTGTGACAGAGACCATCGTGGTAGATTTTGAGCTGTTTCTGGACACTGATTTCTGTCCCAGGAATAGGCCTGCTACAGGATGGCAGCCCTCAGGTCCATCCATGGGAAGAGAGGAGACTGGATGCATTTCTTGTTCAGGCCACCTCTATTTTTTCTCTTGACTCAAGGCCATGGATGATCTATGAACTTGTCTTGAAGTCCCTCCAGGTCCATTACGAATTATAGTTGCTATTCACTGCAACCCTATTTACATTGCAACCTAAATCC